>NC_060893.1:8049515-8349515 GCF_014805685.1 Silurus meridionalis | reverse complement strand
ATTCTTGAACTGTAAATTTAGAAAATCTGATTATTTATGTCTTAGATTATGTAAAGCATCCACTCGTCAAACTGTTACTATAGAAACATTAACTCATTAGATTGCTTTCATTAGCATAACCCTAACAATAATGTCACAGCCGGAACTACACTTCTATTCGCTCTATTATACAGAAATAGCATCCAGGTAATAGAGGTGTAAAGGTACACAAAATCTACGGTTTGGTACAACATGATTTGATTCAATTCCGGGAGAGTTAGGGGGAAGAAATGCAAAACATAAAATTTATAGTTTTTTTAAATTAATGTTTTTTATTATTAACATTAGTGAACATCAACACTTTACATTTTCAAAACAATTAAAAATAAAATGCCTGTTTGATTTTATGATGTTGATTAAATTGTGTATTTGCCTAAATTGCACACATTAAAATGAGTAAATAAAGGGGAAAAACTAAATTAAAAAGTTTACATATGTTAAACCTTGTTTGAGTAATACACATGAGTATATAAGTGTGTGTGTGTGTGTGTGTGTGTGTGTTTTACATTTATTATTTAATTTCCTAAAGATATGTTCTACTTATTTCAGCATACTTTATCAAATGTGTGCATGTAAGATACACACAAGATATTTATTTATTTATTTCGCATGGAAAACAAGGTATTTAACAAGTATTCGGTACTCATGTGCACTGTACCGAAAGTCCTGTACTGAAACGGTTCGAAACGATCCTATGTCCTAATTTACATCCAAGTATCACTATCCTGAATGTTTTGGTGTGTATAGAGCATTTCATTAAGTGGTGGAAGGAGAGGAAGCGCAGTGCTCGTTCAGACCAACAGAGAGCACACACACACTCTGTTTCTGTAAGCTGGGCATCGAATACTAAAAAGAGTTGGAAAATGAAAACGTTTCAGGCCTTTCTCTTAAGCTTTCAAACTTAAGACCTATTCATTTCTAGTTCAAGGCTGGATGGTGTCTGATTCAGCTGCAAAGCAATTTGGAAAAGGAGACTGTGGAGCAAGTTGGAGCATGCTGATGATGCTTTACTGTGTGTGCTAATCTGCAGAGGTGTACAGCACTCGAGAATTGAGGTGTGAGGAGTGTGAGGAGAAACGCCTTGAGGCAGAGGCTGTAATTGCTTAAAGATTAATGCCATTGATGCATCCAAGGGTGTGTATGTGTGAGAGAGAGAGAGAGAGAGAGAGAGAGAGAGAGGTGGGGGGGTATTGACTGCAGGTGACTCAGCCCTGTTTAGATGCCAGGCAAATGAAACAGCTGACTGCTGACCGGGTCAAAGTTCTCTCTCTTACACTACATACATATACACAGACACCAGTATTTGCACAAAATACTATAAATGGATCAGAACTCTTAGGGCTTCACTGCATCACTGTATTCATTAAACACAATTGTTAAGGGACAAAATGCCTTAAATTGCACTCTTTTAAATAACCCTAAAACTGTTCCTTCGCTTGTACATCAGCGTTCAAACGTGTAAAACATCGGTAAAGACAAAACTGGGTCGATAGTAACAAAATTTGAATCGTCTCTCTCAATCAATCAATCCATCCATCATGTCCTATTTCACAGTTGAAGGAGCAGCAGAAACGTTTACCGCATTCCCGCACCGGCAGACATGTATTTACGACACCCACATACTGAAGCGTGCTGTGCTGCCGTCTCAGCTGTGGTTGCCAGAGAACCCCACACTTTTCTGTGACGTAGCAGACCGGTATACTGGAATAAACCAGCTCCATCTCTATAGCAACTGTCTGAACTGTGATTAGCTAGAGAACAAGTTCACACGGAAGGAGAACACACAGTCACACACACCCACGCTCGCTCTCTCGCTGAGCATTTTTGCTGTGGAAAGAAGGAGGTAAAGAACAGAAGAGTGGAGAGAGAGAGAGAGAGAGAGAGAGAGAGAGAAAAGACCCAGATTGCCTTTCTTTCTCTTTCTCTCTCTCTCTCTCTCTCTCTCTCTCTCTCTCTCTCTCTCTCTCTCTCTCTTTCTCATTTTGGTATTTTGGGAGTCAGTATTAAGGCTACAGCTATCTTTACACAGCCTACTTCCACTACTGCTGATGAAGGGACATAGATGATGTGAGGAGGTGAAGTGGGGTACAGACTGGACCTATAAAAGTCGTGACCACACTCCCACAGACTTTTGATCATATCATAGAACTGTATTCAAACTGTATCCATTTTGATAAACGAGATTCAAAGAACCAAGCCACTAAAATCTTCCCATCACTATGTGCAATAGTGATTAGATTACATTAAACTTTATAGTCATTGTGCAAGGTAAATGTACAGAGCCAATGAAATGCAGTTAGCATCTAACCAAAAGTACATAAGTGGCCTATTTACAATGAATAGCAGTGTAATAAATAAAGGGTATGGGGTCCATATGTACAGGGGTGAGAGTGATTCATGTACAGAAGGTGCAGTAGGTAATAATATATGGTAAATATAAATAAGGATATATTGTAATATGCAGTATAACTGTGCAAAGAAATGACATGATATGGATATGCACGATAGTGATGGGTCGTTTATGAACATAGCATTCATTTTTCAACGAGGCTTTAATGTGACTCAGAAGAACGAGTCGTCTCAAACAGTGATTCGTTCATTTTGGACTGGTCGCGCATGGGCAAAGCGTCGCGAAATCTCCGTAGGTTATGTACACGAAACAGAATCGAGTAGTTTCCTTCTCAACTATTCTAGTCCGTGTCGTTCATTCTTGTGTCATGTGACTCCTATAGACACTATGCAGATATACTGTATATATACATATTCTAATTATAGTCTTAGTTTGTGCATGACATGTTGGGGACCCATTAATCGAAGCATTAAGTTTTATTTCTGATCAAATTTACCTAAATTATTTGTTCATTTCAATGAACGACATTCAATCAACCAAGTCACTAAAATGATCTGATCTTCCCATCACTAATGGACTGAAACCTTATTTAGTCTTCCCATTCTTTATAGGACAGCATTACTAGCATCAAGGTCATTACTTCTCTTCGTTTCTACCAAGTATCAGTCATGTTCTATATTATCAGTGCTCTGGTCTTTAAAGTGAATTAATTTCATGGCTTGTTTGCCAGAAATGACAGACATATAGTAGTTATACAACAGCAAGAACATGCATATTATCTCATTTACATGTGTTTTCAGGTTCCCTTATAGTATTCTTGTGAATGCCTTGTGATAATTATATTCATACAGAATGAGAACATCTGATCCTTTGCTTAGTATTGAGTGTGTGTGTGTGTGTGTGTCTGTGTGTGTGTGTGTGTGTGTGTGTGTGTGTGTGTGTGTGTGTTTGGCTAAAGGTGAACAGGCTATGTGTGCACATTTGTCACCAGTGTATATGGTTTTCTTGCTCTCGGTTTTACATAAGCATGTGTCAAACATACAGGAAGCGAGTGTGTCTGTGTGTGTGTGCGTGTTGTATGTGTGTATGTTATGGCGCTTGCACTCTTTTTGTTCTAATGTTATTTGTAGGTTTATACCGATCAGGCATAACATTGACATTATAACAAGATAAGTGAATCACACTGATTATCTCTTCATCATGGTACCTGTTAGTTTGTGGGATATTATCAGTCAGCAAGTGAACATTTGGTCCTTAAAGTTGATGTGTTAAAAGCAGGAAAAATGGGCAAACGTAAGGATTTTGAGTTTAACAAGGGCCAACATGTGATGTCTGGACGATTGGGTCAGAGTATCTCCAAAACTGCAGCTCTTATTGGCTTTTCCTGGTCTGCAGTGGTCAGTATCTATTAAAAATGGTCCAAGGAAGAAACAGTGGTGAACCAGCGACAGGGTCATGTGCAACCAAGACTCATTGATGCATTGTGGTCCAATACAACAGACGAGCTCCTGTAGCTTAAATTGCTGAAGAAGTTACACTCAACACTCAACAGGTCAGGACTGTTTTGGCAGAAAAAGGGGGACAAACACTATATTGGGCAGGTGGTCATAATGTTATGCCTGATCAGTGTATTTCTTTCAGCATGGAAATGTATTGGGGTTTTCTTAGGGGCTAAACAATTATTTTTATATTGTAAATGATTCCCGAAATGAATGAATCATAATCAGGAAATATGAATATTTCAGATTAAACCGGAATAATTCAAATGTACATTAAAAGCAAATCTGTTGTCTGGTTGCATATTATGGTGGTAGATTTATTTTTTTGAAGCATTAATATAAAAAAAGATTCGGTTAATGTGTGTTATACTGTGAACTGAGAGATTGTGGTTATTGTTGTGAGCACAATTTCCATTTTCATTTATTGTAAATCTGTTCTTTTTTCCACCTCTTAATGGAGATGGAGATGTAATGCATTGAAATGTATAGAAGCTCGACTATGATGAACACCCTCCAGTGCTGGGCATCTGTTGTTTGGTTTCATTTAATGGATGAAAACACAGAACTGCCAAGCACTGATGGAGAGAGAAAGGCAGCAAACAGAGCAGCAGAGAAGACAGCTGTGAAATGGAGGGAGGTGGAGGAAAAGAGTCGGGGCAGAAGGATGGGAGGTAAAAAAAGAGAGAGAGAGAGACAGAGGGGGGAAAGCGTATATGTGCCGCGTTGCCCCGAGATACAGAATGGTGTAACAGGAGGAAGTGAGAAAGGGAGGGGGGTGAAAGAGGAAGGGGGTGAGGCAGGCCTGGGCCAAGCTATTTGATGGGGGAGAACCAGTGAGAAAGATGAACACGTTTTCCGTTTGCTCTCTGCACAGCCTCCCCCTCCCTCTCAGGCAGTGGTTTAGCCCGCTGCGTTCACAGCTCTGTTGTTGTGCAGAGAGCTGCAGAAGGGCCTGTCGAGCCAACCACTGCGCTGAGAGACAGACAGAGAGAGAGAGAGAGAGAGAGAGAGAGACGGAGGAGGAAGAGGCAGCATCAGGCAGACAGTAAGGAGAGTGTAAACCACTTGTCATTTCAGTGGTTTAGTGGAGGACAAAAGTGTCAACAGAAATCATACCCTGTAAAAAAAAGTGAAAGGTGAGGCATTAAGGAAAAAAAAGGAAGGAAGAAAAGAAGGTGAAAACGAGGGAGGAAGAGGAGGGAGGAGGAGTGAGGAGGGGCTCCTCGCGGCGTCTGAGTCTGCTTAAACGCAGCAAGATTTTGTCTCTCTACCATTCTGTTATTCGAGCTCGGCTTCACCGCCTGCCCTCCATCCTTTTATTTTTCCACGGTCAAAGAGAGGAGGACGAGGCAGCTCTCCTCTCTTGTCTCAGTGGAGCCTCACAGCAAGGAGATGAGAAGAGTGAGACACTGAGCAAGAAGAGGCAGATCCACAGAGAGTGTTTTATTCGTTCTTGGTTGCCTCTGTCGTTCCTTTGGGAGCGAGCGGCTTGAAGCTTCTGCTCATGTCCGTCAACTCAGAAAAATCCTCGTCCCCGGAAAGGTAACGTGTCTCAGGACACTGGACCGTCTGTCAATTTCTTTTGTCATTTATCTGCCTCACCGTACGATCTCCATCTTTCTTTCTCTTTCTTTCTGTCTCTTGCTTCGTGTGTACTGTCTGTCTAAGCAGTCTTTATTGTCTGGGTTTTGCCTTAGTGTGTTGGTCTGATGGAGAATGGATGCATGGACACTGCGTTTTGTACTGTACACACACAAATACACACACACAGAAAATAGGGCGCTTTTGCACAGCATGTCCTACCCTATTGGCCTTGATGTTGACAAAGACAGAACATGAAGTCGAATCATACCCAGCACCGGAAAACACGATCTGAACACGCTTGGACATCACAGCACGTCCTTAGCAAATCAGTGGGATGCCCACCTCTTTATCTCAAACACATCGCAGGCAAAAGGTGCACCATACTATCTTTCTTAAGAACAAAACGTACAATCCAGATTCTGAATTTCTATAATGAGATCGGATTATCCGTAATGACTTTGTTTTCTAAACCGGTTTCACTACATTTTCTTGCATCAAGCCCAATGTAGGACATCTCAAACATTCGATGCATATCTGGATCACATCCACGATAGACAACAGTTTACATCAGTGCACAATATTAGCACAATTCACATCAGCGGAAAAAAAGCAACACTTGACAAACATGTATGCGAAAACGATTCACGAAGAATAAGACACAAGATTTCGAGCTGAGCAACAGTGAGTTATGTTGAGAATATGAGATCATATCAGGGAAAAACAACATCAGTAAAATCACTATTTACATGGTCACGAATGTCTGCTCAACACACAAACACGTGCAGTGGTCGATGATAATGTGTACTAATTTCTTAGGACATGAGAATGTGGGCAAATACAAATCAAAAACTTTTTTAAATAACATTTAAATGTCAGCACTCACCTAACCTCACCTTTTGCTCTTCATTCTTTGTGTATGTCTTGCGGTTTCTTGCACTTTATATATGTTGTATGCTGTATGAATATGAAGGCCTGCATCTGGATATCACTGCTATAATGTAGTCATACTTGGTCACAGTGTAAAGAGAGGCCACCTCACTGCGCACAATACTGTAGACCAGGATCTGTTCTATTTAAGTAGCCGTGACGTCTTCGACACCAGGTGAAGCCATCTATGCTTAGTGACTCAGAACTCTGTGCCAAGGCACTGTGAAGGCAACAGAGCAGCAGCAGGCACAAGACCGGCATCTATAGCCTTAGAGTGACAGATAAAGGGATTAAAAAGCGAGGCAGATGGATGGACAGATAAACGGATAAATCAACTCAAATCGAACTGTTGCTGCGCCAATAATATGGAGGGCACCTGCAGTACCGCAGCAGGCCGTACTGCTGGATAGCACACTGGCATCAACAAGAATCGGCATGAAAAGATCAGTAGATATAGAAGTGCCCCGAAGCTGGAAAGAAATTTACAGTATATGAAAACCTTTAAACACAGCATCCTTGAGCAAGTTTGCTCAGTGCTCTAGCTTGTTGTGTAGACAGGACAGGTGCTGTCATGTCACGTCCTTGCAGGTGGTTTCAGGCTTGGTTTATATTTGACTCATGGCGCATTGGACGCAGTGGCAGCGTTATTCTCCCAATCATCTGCATACCTTACGGACAGTGTTGAAACATCTACTAGATCAAAAACATCCCTGTCCATCAGATCGCTGTATCGACCACTAAAAGGTTTAGTGATAAGTGCCAGGATATTTGTCTCTGTTCAGCAAAACAAGGATAGAATGTGTTGTTTAAAATGTCTGCCATCATCATGACATAAATTTGAAAGTATTTATTAGATTATGATGTAAAGCAGAATTTGTCGTAGGTTTGAAGGCCAGATCAAAGGCCTTTTAATGCTAGAGTTGAGAAATAGGATAGTGTTCATATTAAATACTTCTTCTTTCGGCTGCTCCCATTAGGGGTTGCCACAGCGGATCATTTGTCTTTATACTACTCTGTCCTCAAAATCTACCTTTTTCAAACCAACTACCTGCATGTCTTCCCTCACCACATCCATAAACCTCCTCCTTGGTTTTCCTCTTTTTCTTTTTCCTGGTGGCTCCATCCTCAGCATTCTCCTACCGATATACCCCATGTCCTTCTTATGCACATGTCCAAACCATCTAAATTGGGCCTCTCTCACTTTTTCCCAAAATGTCCCTAATGCGCTGTCCCTCTAATAAGCTAATTTCTACTCCTGTCCATCATCGTCACTCCCGAAGAAAATCTCAACATCTTTAGCTCTGCTACCTCCAGCTTCACCTCCTGTCTTTTACTCAATGCTACTGTCTCTAAACCATACAACATCGCAGGTTTTACCACAGTCCTATAAACTTTCCCTTTCACTCTTGCAGATACCCTTCTATCACAAATTACTCCTGCCACTCTTCTCCACCCACTCCACCCTGCCTGCACTCTTTTCTTCACTTCTCTAACACACTCTCATTACTTTGCACTGTTGACCCCAGGTACCTGAACTCCTCCACCTTCTCCACCTCTTCTCCCTGCAACTGCACCACTTCACTGCCCTCCCTCTCATTCACACACATGTACTCTGTCTTACTCATACTGACTTTCTATCCCCTTCTCTCCAGCACATACCTTCATCTCTCCAGGCTCTTCTCAACTTGCTTCCTACTCTCACCACAATTCACAATATCATAACATCATAGTCCGTGGAGCCTCCTGTCTGACCTCGTCCGTCAACCTGTCCAACACCAAACAAGAAAGGGCTCAGAGCCGATCCTTGATGCAGTCTAACCTCCACCTTAAACCAGTCTGTCGTTCCTACTGCACACTTCATTGCTGTCACACTGTTCTCATACATGTCCTGCACCACCCTCACATACTTCTCTGACACACCTGACTTTATCATACAATACCACAACCCTTTTCTCGGCACCCTGTCGTACGCTTTCTCTGAATCCACAAACACACAATGTAACTCTTTCTGACCTTCTCTATACTTCTCCATCAACATCCTAAAAGCAAATAATGCATCTGTAGTGCTCTTCCTTGGCTTGAAACCATACCATTGCTCACAGATGGTCACCTCTTCTCTCAGCCTGGCTTCCACTACTATTTCCCATAACTTCATGGTGTGACTGAACAACTTTATTCCCCTGTAATTACTGCAGGTCTGCACATCTCCCTTATTCTTTACAAACAGTACCAGCATACTCCTCCATTTCTCAGGCATCCTCGCACCTTCCAAAATCTTGGTATACAACCTGTTTTAAAACTCCACTGCATCTCTCCTAAACATCTCCATGCTTCTACCGGTATGTCATCTGGTCCAACCGACTTTCCACTCTTCATCCTCTTAATCGCTGCTCTCACTTCCTCCTTACTAATCCTGTCCACTTCCTGCTTCACCATCTCCACATCATTCACCCTTCTTTCCCCCTCATTTTCCTTGTTCATCAGCTGCTCAAAATACTCCCTCCATCTTCTCAACACACTCCCCTCACTAGTCAACACATTTCCATCTCCATTCTTTATTTCTCTAACTTTCAGCACATCCTTCCCAGCTCGGTCCCTCTGCCTGGCCAATCGGTATAAATCCTTTTCTCTTTCCAACTTCTCATACAGCTCCTCATATGCCTTTCCCTTGGCTTTCCCTCTTCACCTGTTGCCGCATTTCCTTGTACTCCTGCCTACTTTTCTCATCACTCTGTCGATCCCAATTCTGTTTTGCCAACTTCTTTCTCTTTATGCTTTCCTGCACTTCCTCATTCCACCACCTCGTCTCTTTGTCTTCCTTTCTATTTGCAGATGTCACACCAAGTACCTTTCTAGCTGTATCTCTTATCACTTCTGCAGTAGTTGCCCAATCATCCAGCATGTCTTTACCACCACCACTGAGCCCCTGTCTGACCCCTTCCCTGAACCTCACACTACAGTCTTCATCCTTCAGTTTCCACCATCTTATTCTTCTTTCAGTCCTTACTCTCCTCCTCTTCTTCTTCACCTCCAAAACTATCCTACAGACCACCATCCGATGCTGTCTAGCTACACTGTCCCCTGCCAACACCTTACAGTCTTCAATCTTCTTCAGGTTGCATCTCCTACATAGAATATAGTCCACATGCGTGCACCTTCCTACACTCTTATACATCACTCTATGATCCTCCTTCCTCTTAAAATATGTATTCACCACTGCCATTTCTATCCTTTTAGCAAAATCTTCCACATCTGACTTTCCACATTCCTCTTCTTAAGACCATACCTAACCATCAGCTCCTCATCACCTCTGTTCCCTTCACCTACATGTCCATTAAAATCTGCCCCAATCACCAAGCTTTCATTTCTAGGTACACCTTCTACCACTTTATCTAAATCACTCCAGAATGTTTCCTTTTCCTCCATCTCACAACCCACTTTCAGAGCATAGGCACTGGTGACATTAATCATTACCCCTTCAACTTCCAGCTTCATGTTCACTCTATCAGAAACTCTCTTCACCTTCACTATTCTCTTACTATACTTTTCCTTCAGAATCACCCCTACACCATTTCTCTTTCCATCCACACCATGATATCTCCGCTCCACCATATCAGCGATCTCTCTCCCTTTACCAGTCATAGTACCAACATTCAAAGTGACCACCCAAACCTCCACTCTTCTCCACTTCTCCTTTTCCTGCTGTCTCTGTAGACGTCTTCCTCCTCTCCTTCTCCTCCTTCGGCCAACAGTAGCCCAATTTCCAATGGTATCCTGTTAGCTAACAATACCTGTGGCGGTTGTTGGTAACCCGGGGATTTGACCGATCTGGTGTCTGATTCGTGATCCGCATATTTGACTTGGCATATTTTACCCTGGATGCCCTTCCTAACGCAACCCTCCCCATTTATCCGGGCTTGGGACCGGCACTAAGAGTGCACTGGCTTGTGCAACCCTAATGGCTGGGTTAGTTTTTATATTAAATACTGTTAACATAATAATGAATAATGTTCTGCCTCCACTGTTTACGGTTTTTGATTTTACACATTTAATACACATATAATACTCCGGTGTGGATTCCCGAACTGCCAAGTATAGCTATGAAACTTAAAATTCTTAGCATTTTTTCACAGGTGAGCGACATGTGCCTGATAAAGCTTTAGAGGCAGATAACCAGAGGGTATCCTTAAAAGGATTCTTATCCACCTCAACTGAATTCTTGGACAACTTGTATATTTCTGTGAATCCTAAACTAATGTTCCAGGAGCTCAATGCTCTCAGTAGGCCACCCTTGCTGACTGGCTCTAAGGGTAAAATTTAATCCTAACGGTCCCCTATAACAGGGGTTCCGAACCCCTAGTCTCTGGATTGGTACTGGTCGATGGATTATTTGGTACCGGGCCACAAAGAAAAGATTTTGTGGTTGAAATTAGTTATTTTTTTGTTCATTATTTCCGCCCTCGCCTAACTGCCACACTTGACTCTGGCACGCCATTTCACGCATCAGCGACACAAGCTAACCCTTGAAAAAAATGAGCCAAAACTAAATGCACTGAAGAGCTTTTTTGGGAAGGAACGATCAGGTGTAGGACTAGTAGTTATAAACACAAAGAGGTTCTAGTAAGCTGTAAAATATTTTCAAAATTGTACCTAAAAGAGGTTACTTGTCTTGGAAACACAGAGCTATTGCAGCTACTACAGTCTCAAAATACCGGGGGAAATTTAAGAATAGAATCTGTGAAAACTAGAGCAGATAAAGCTGAGAATTTGTCCCAGAACCTGGCAGCAAGTGTAAACGCAACATGCATGACATGCTAAGCATCTTACCCTATGTACCCTGTTGTGCCCATGAGAAGGGCATTTAACCCCAATTTGCCCTGTGGTTATTATGAGGTACAACTAACCCTGCCTTTGGTGACAGAGTGACATTCTCACTGGTGGAATGGAAAATCAATATATATAAATTCAGGGTGAAATAAGAGCTGTAAGCCCAGCAAACACGGAGAGAATATAAATTAGTTAGAACACATTGTGTTCATGGCGTTAATGTTTTTAATAGCCACTGTCATAGGGGCTTTGGATTGCAATACTATCTTGAAACCGATGTTTATGGGCTCGCTGGATAGATTGCATGAAGAATGGCTTCGCTTTAATGAATGATTGTAAAGCCTAGCATGCCAGTATTGTCAGGGCAATTTTTTATGCCTCCTACTACGTACGGACCGTATCGAGTGTCCTCGAATGTTCCAGTTTCTCCACATTACCTGATTAGCTTGGACAGATGGGTTGGCAAAATGAAACATGAATGCTAACTGGCTGTCTTGGTGGACTGGGATTTGAAGCTCAGAGCCAAAGACAGTTCTAGAGCATTGCTATTACAGTATGTGAAGAATAAAATGTCCAAAAATGCCTAGTTTTAGCAATCTTTTTTTTTTAAGCAGTGGGTCTGTGCTTAGATCCATTCAGAATCCACTACATTTCAGTATAGTTTTCCAGTTCAGATAATCAGCTTCTGATATCGGTTTGTTTTTATGTAGTAAGATGAAAGTCATTATAGTGCAGATAGAATAGAGATATCTAGCTGGCATACTCCTGATAAGACTGGGGGTGGTGTAGGGTTCTGTTGAGGGTACATGCACACAGGAGAGACAGCACAGGTTTGCTGTTAGATGTGTCTGTTGGGGCAAAAATAGCAGCGTTCCAATCCAAAGGTGAAATGGTGTGTGTGTGTGTGTGTGTGTGTGTGTGTATGTGTGTGTGTGTGTGTGTGTGTGTGTGTGTGTGTGTGTCGAGGATGGAAGATAAATGTGGGAAATATGAGAGGAGTAAGGTTAAAAGAGGATTGGAAGAGGACTTTAAAGAGGATTGGAATTTTTTGTGTGTTTTAGGCTTGATTAGGACATGCACTTGGTGATTCATGACAATACCTTTGATAATTTCAATGTCTTGGATCGGATTAGAGAATGAGAACAGCAAAAAACTGAACATTTTACTCAGAACTAGGCATCAAGGAGCGACAAAGAGAAAATCAAATAAGAAGGTATACCATTATACAAACCGATCAGGCATAATATTATGACATTATAACATTATGAACGGTGGGTAAATAACGCTGGTTATCTATTATTAGTGCGTGGGATATATTATTCAGCAAGTGAACATTTTGTCCTCAAAGTTGATGTGTTAAAAGCAGAAAAATGGGCAAACATAAGGATTTGAACAAGTCTGAAAAAGGAAAAATTGTGACGGCTAGACGATTGGGTCAGGCCATCTCCAAAACAGCAGCTCTTGTGGGCTGTTCCCGGTCTGCAGTGGTCAGTATCTATCTAAAGTGGTCCAAGGAAGGAACAGTGGTGAACCGGCGACAGGGTCATGGGGCCGAGGCTTATTGATGCATGTGGGGAGCGAAGGCTGGTCCGTGCGGTCTGATCCAACAGACGAGCTCCTGTAGCTCAATTTGCTGAAGAAGTTGATGCTGTTGATGCTCAATGGGTCAGAACTGTTTTAGCAGAAAAAGGGGAACCAACACAATATTAGGCAGGTGGTCATAATGTTATGCCTGATGTAGGTGTAGGTCTATGTTTAAAAGAACAATGACACATAGACTAGACTCAAGGTTGAATAGCCAGAAGCAGAAGATGGAGGAGAAAAGAATGTAAAAGAGGAGCCAGATTTAATTCTTCTAAGAGAAATATGAATAATATTGATCCTGGGGGAAGGCAGATGATGCAAACATAAAGTAGAAATGATGATATAGGATGAGCAGAATGGAGTCAGCCGTGCCCACCAAAGAGCAGGCCAGCCCTACACTCCTACCTGGGCATTTATTTCAGTCCATAAACACAAATCCATTATATTTAGGTATCCCTTTTCTGTCAATGTTGTCTTTAGAAAATAATAGGCACCGAGGTACTCAAAAAGAAAAGCCTCCGTCTGTGTTCATGACATTTAAATGTCCCCTGGCTCTGTTTCACTTACAGTCTGTAGCACTCTCAACCCCACACTGATCCCATACACTTTTTACTGCTCTATACAGCTAACCAGCCATCCATTAGTTTGCAGAACCACCTCCCATCCTACTCCATTTATTTGCTTCTTTCTCTCCAGTGCTTCTGAAACTTTTCCCTTTACTCTGCAAAAACTCTTCATCTAGTCAAGCCTTAATCTTATTTCTAGCCATTAACTCTTATTGATCTTATTATAAGAATAAAAGACTATAAAAGAGTAGATGGTGTGAGATTATTATGATTGTTTTAATATTATTTTTCTTTTTTCTTACTTTGTTAGCGAAGCTTAAAGTTAGTTCTAGTGTCTTTTAAGACTTTATTTTAGCTGTAATAACTGGTAGTACAAAAATGCTCACAAATCACACTTAGGACTTCATTAGTATTATTTATTATTCATTATTCATTATATTATTATTTATTCCAAATGCTTGTTTTACGTCAAAACCGACACATTTGTTTACAACCTAATAGCAAATGATGAGATTTTGCAGTATGAAGTCAGCACACTCTTTCCAAACATTATCAAGTATAGTTATTTGTTTGGAAAATGTAACATTTTTTTTGGCTTTTTGTTAAGTTGTTCTGTAGTGTTTCATGTTGAATATCTTTCAGTTGTCCAGTAAGGACAAAATACATTCAATAATGCTTTATGTTGCGATAAGTTTAAGTATTTTGAGAAGCAGCAAGTAACGATTTTGCTTTGTTGTCGCTTGGTAACTACTGTGTTTTACAAAACGGTCTTCACTTCAATAAATAATTGTTGACATATATGCATGTATGCGTGATTTCGATTTTGATAGTAATCTTTGTTTCTATTTTAAATGCTTTGTCTAATGTTTAGAAAGAATATATAATGATGACGATTCTTAAATTAAGAGGAATTCTTTTGTTTAGTAGCTCTGGTTTTAAGATCTTTAAAAAAATGTATTAACAAGCTAGTTTTTAGTTAACTAGACTAAAGCGACTGCTTGAAAAAAGCGTTTTAATGCGTATTTTAAGACATTTTGTTCTTTTCTAAAGCCTATATTCAGTGTGTTTTCTTATTTCAGAAAATCCAAGTGTAATTAGTTTACTGCACTGGCAGATAATTTGACTTGTTTCTAGTCTGTAGCATATTAAAACCTGCATCAGTTTTTTTATATTTGGACGGTTATTTATTGCAGTGTACACAGCACTCTTTATATCTTTTTTCTGTCCCCCCTTTTTTCCCCCTTCTTTCTATCGCAGCAATGGGTAAATAGACAGCGTCGTAATACCTTTACCTTTCCTGTGTAATGGCGATAACAGTCATTCCATTACGATAAAGCCTAATTTAGACCTTTTTTGTAAGATGAAGCTAAATATTCTACCAATGTGTGCCCAAAGGATCTCAATTGTATCTCATAATGCCGTACTGCAGCACTGGGTGGTCTGCTTATTTAGGTCAGAACAGTAGTTTAGCTGCAGCTTCAGTGCAGATTAGTTTCCTGGATGATGGCTGGAACATTACACTTTACACTTGGCCATCTGAGGAACCTTCATGAGCCATATGAGAACCCTTGGAGCTAGCTGACACCAACTGAGGAGGCTTTACCTGTTCGGTGTAAAGGGTGTGTGTCAGGCATGTGCGTCACTGAGCTCCGGTGCACTGAATTTGAGCAGAGCACGGGCGGGGAACATTTGGGTGGAGATCTCATGACCTCTGTCAGCAGGTGAACTCGGTGAAAGGCAGCATCTGCTACTAAAACTAGTCATACAGAAAATGCCACCACTGATTTTTGGGGTAGATTCTGTTAACATCTGTTACATAAAACACACTTGAAAAGTGCCATGTTTCACTATAATATTATGTTATACATCTTTTGTTCTATATCTGCAGTCAGATGAGCCTTGCACTTGAAAAGGGTAACCTTAGACGAGATCAGAGTCTGCAGGAAACAGCCAGTCACTTGGGCTTAAAGGAATGTTGGAGTGGAATGGAAAAGAAAGTCCAAGATAGGCAGGCTATAATGAGAAACCCGGAGCGTGCCTTCTGGAGATCTCATTCCAAATTAAGCATTTATGGGAAATATTTATTTACCAAAAAGCTGACTGGCCTTGTTACAATAAACAAGGAATTATATAATGGTTTAAAATGCTTTATGTGTGTTCGTTGAAACTCTTGCGTGTAAAAGTGATATCAACAGTAATTTGTGGGCTAGTGTATGTTGCATTGTTTTTTTTAGTTTTTTTTGGTTTGCAATCGAAAAAAATTTGAATTATGATGCCTTACTTCCTTTTTAATTTACAATTTTATTAAGTTTCTTTGGAGCATTTCTCGAATCATCTTTAATATTTGCAAACTAGTAAGTGCAATTCAACAAAACAACACATTGGATTTCTTGCGAAAGCCTGTACTTTTCTCAAAATACTTAGTTCATCTCTCAAAAGTATTTGTGTAAAAGTATTTCAATGAACATCTCATTCTCATCAGAATAACAAGTCCTTTTGTCATTGTTCACAAACAAGAGAGTCAAAATGTTGTCATGTTGTCAGTATGAAGGCGCACAGTTTTAGTATTTCCTGAAATAAACTGCGGTTTGGATTCCAGTGATTGAAAATGCACAAGGGTGAATTTCTTCTGTGTGGCAGATATGAATTTCAACGTCACAAATTAATTTATTTGTTGCATATTTGATGTATATTGATTGCAAGAGATCGAACAGGATTCACACTTTTACTGTACTGTAATAGTGTCTACTTTCAGAAATTTTTATTCCGTGTTTCACTCTGTCACCAAATCAAGGTTCACGAGATTCACCTTTGACCTGTTTGAGAGAACTAGTTGACCATTGGTTGATCTGATGCCTTTCACTTGCCTTCATTAGTGACATTCAAGATTCATCTGCACAATTTATCAATTCATGGCACATTTTCAAAAAGATTTTTTATAGAAATTTTAAATGAGATGATGACAAATGGTTTAACCATTTAGCATTCAATTACTTTTGCAATGAACTGATGCCGAGATGTTTTGGTGTTAAGACTATTCAGGTGAAACCAGTATAATATATATTGATCAACATGACATAAACAAGTGATAATGTAGGAAACAGCAGACAATTGTATACAAACAATTAAATGAATGTACAAAAGCATTCACAATTTGACCAAAGCAACAAGAAATGCTTTTATGATGTGCACAAGTGACTAAATAATGTGGATTTTGAACAAATAAGTTTTCTTTTTAGAATTTAATTTCTGATCTGAGAAACACTCAAAAGCAACTGAGAAAAACTGTAATATTGAAAACAAAAAAATATGGTTAGAATATGGTTTCTGAGCATACACAAAAAATAAAGAAATGCTCACTCTCTATAGTTATTTGTGCAAATGATAAATAATATAATACAAACTAAAGCAATATATTCAGTGGTCATGGACAATCTAGTACAAAGTGTGGGGCTGGGTGGGGTTGCTCAGGGTCGTTCTACCATGAGTGTCTGAATATTTTGTGCATGGCCTAAAGTTGTAAGAAGAGGATATGTGTCAGACTTCTATTTACTGTCACACTCTTGTTGCTTTTATAAAGCATGTAGCGATCCAGAATCTTTGATGAAGCCACTGATGTATTATGCGCTCAGGTGGATTAGTTATTTAAGATCAGGGTTGTTCAAGAGTACCAAAAAAGTAAAAGTACTAAATAACCCATAAATAGGTATGCAAAGGGGTGAATAATTTTGATAACTTTCTGGAAACTTTCTATGGGAAATTCATCTGGGGATTTTAGGGAAATTTGAAAATATTCCAAGTCAAAAACTTGGACCGGAATTTATGGGAATTAATTAGAAATTTGAGGAAATGTAAATAAACTGTATCATACACATACATAAATGTAAACATTTTGTTTGGTCGTAATATGACATCATTATTTTTTTACAACTACATTTAAGTTCTCTGTTACCTGTAATTTTGTAAATTCCCAGTTTATTCCCATTAATTCATGTTAATTCCCATGGAAAGTTTCCAGTCTTGAAAGTTCCTGGAATTTTGCAACTCTACCCATAAATAAGTTAAATAATAAGATAGCAAGAAACTATAAAATAGGGGTGTTGTAAAATATTTTACATTTTGAGCAAAAGATAGTTGTAAACATAGTAATTTCATCATTAGTTTTTTATTTTCAAAACAAAGAAAACAAATGAACACAGCGTACACAGAGCTTTTTGTGTATGTGTCTCTTTGTGTGTGTGTGTGTGTGTGTGTGTGTGTGTGTGTGTGTGTGTGTGTGTATTTGCATGCAGAGACACTAAATAGTCGCATGTGCCTCGTATGAGCGTGTGCACTTCTACAGAGACAAAGACGAAATGGATGCAGAGATGTCACTTAGGTGTGAGATGGTCATGTGAGAGGTAGATTCTTGGCCCCACCCGCACTCTGTAAAGCACCCTGAGAGACGCTGGGGAAAGTGTGAGGGAACCGGAACAGGACAGAACGAAAAACAGGACATAACGTTCTCTTCTTGTGTCTGTGTTAGTATGAATCGCAGTGTTTCTCACTCTAACAAGACCCTGGACTTAGCACTCAGCGCTCTCCGGCTTCGCCACCGAGCCGTCAAACACAGGTAGAATAAGTGTGTGTGTGTGTGTGTTTGTGTGTAGTGTAGTGTAGTATAGTGTAGTGTATTGTAGTGTTGTCTCAAGGACCTCTAGATTTTAGACTTTAAAGAGGATACTTATTCTCAAATTAAATGACAGGATTAACAAGTTGATTTGTCTGGACTACAAGGAAGTGGTTATTGATTATTGATCAGGTACAGCTCATATGCCCAATGTTAGCACATCTGGAGGTAATGTCTATGTACTAAAATTAAACTATCAGTGGAGAATAACTGACTCATTTAAGTTTCTGTAAGATTTATGGGGAAATCATGGCAGTGAAGTCAGTGTCACTGTTCTCACTGTACTCAATCTGAAGTGCTGATGTGATACGGTTTCCTATGGTGCATTGCTTAATACTATGATGAGCAGGTCTATGAATACCAAGGGTTCACACCAGTGGTGGACAGTAACAAGGTGAATGTAATTCGTTACTGTACTTTTCTTTTGGGGAGACTTTTACTTTAATTTCACTAAATTTCAAAGCCAAATATCTTATTTTTTTAATCAACTACATTTAGCAAAATCAGTCATTTCTTTTAGTAATAAGTGAATAAAATCTTAACTGGTCAAACACACAGCAGACCACCAATCAGAGTAGAGCTTACACTCGTTTTGTTTGCTGCTTGGTGGTGTCTATTTATCACCAACATGCAGTTCAGCATCAGTTCAACAGCAAGCATAACATTTTGAGAGGAATAAATAATGGAAGAAACTCCTGATTTTAACTTGCCACAAGTATTTGAAAAGAAGGTTTTGGGCTCATGATAATTTTTATAAATATTAATCAGTGTTTTACTCATTAATATAATTTTATTAACAGATCGGTGTGCTGAGAGTAACTAAACTTTTCACATAAACCAAGTTGATAAAGCAAAGATTCTTGTGACAGAAATGATAATACGATCATTAGTCGTAATAAATCATAGTACTTTGGATAATTAAGTCCATTTGAAGGCAAATCCTTTTGTACTTTTACTCAAGTAAAAGTTTAAAGGTAGTACTTTTACTGGTCAAATTTTACCGAGTTTATCGTTACTTTAACTCAACTACATGCTTTGTGTACATTGAACCACTGGTTCACACTAATGCAATATAAATTGAGTATTTAAAATTGCACCTAGTGAAGGTGACAATATTAAGAAAATATTTAGAATGAAAAATGTTGACAAAAGTGTCTTTGCACATGCTATAATATAGTATAGGAAACCAATGGGGACCAATTGTTCCACTTTCTATGGGATTTCTATACTTTTGTACAGTAGTGTTGCTGGATCTCTAGTAATTATGATAGGTGGTGGTAGCTAGTGGGGGTAGGTGGGGAGATGGTAGCTTTGTGGTTCAGAAGATCGTGAGTTCAAATCGTAGCCACACCAGGCTGCCACTCCTGGCCCTCTGAGCATGGCCCTTAACCCCAAAGATGCTTAATTGTATGTTTATAAGGGTGTCTGCCAAATGCTGTAAATGTAAATGATAGATTTGGACAATATAGCATTTAAAATCCCATCCATACTACATACAATATTTGATCTTCATTAGAAGAGCTTGTTTTAGCTGCTTGGTCACACATGTTACACTTTATCATTAGTAAGTTACATAGCCAGAACATGCACTATATGGACACAAGTTTGTGGACAACTGAATATAACATTCGTATATGCCTTTTGAACATCTCATTCTGCATTAGTCGCTATTTGCCGTTATAATAACATCCACTCTTCTGGGAAGATGTTTTACTAGATTTTGGAGTGTGCTTGTAGAATTTTGCTCATTCAGCTACAAAGGCATTAGTAAAATCAGGTACTGATGTAGGGTGAGGAGGAACGTTCAAATTAATTCCAAAGGTGTTTAATAGGATTGAGGTCAGAGTTCTTTAGCAGGTCAATCAAGATCTTCTGGTTACAACTAAGGGAAAATTTAAAGCTGCTACAGTAAATCCATGTTCTACTAGCAAATAATAGTACGAGCAAACGGAGATACGAGCGACCTTGCTCGCAAAATTTTATCCTATTTCACAAGCAAATTTTAAAGGCACGAGCAAACCCATGCTGCCGGTTCCCCGTTTTTGGCCAAGGGTAGCATCAGTCGCTTAGTTGATGACATGTTGCTCGGTCGCTCTCATTGTTCAGTGCAGCAAAAACGTAACTTTTTTTAGTGTTATATTTTTATTTCACTAGAAATCTTGAAAAATGTCTCCCAAGAAAATCAGTGATGGTGCTGTGAAAACGAAAGTAAATAGAATTACCAGTGAAACCAAGAAGGTTACGAGCGTGGTGCGTGTCTCACACTCGCAATCAACCACTACCACTTGAGTAAGTGTTAAATTATTTTTACATTATGGTAATTTGCGGTGTATTTGTTTGTTAAAATAGGCTACAAATACTTTTTTAATGGAGAAATAAGCGATCGAATGAGGTCTCGGAACGGATTAAATCACTTTTACATTCATTCTTATGGGGAAAATCAGTTCGAACGTACAAGCAAATGGACCTACAAACAATTTTCAAGAACAAATTATGCTCGTCCAACGAGGTTTTACTGTACCTCCAATGTCATTGTATACAATTGTATGCCTTAATCTTTCTGCTAACAGTTTGAGAATCATGCATTATTCCATCATGTATTGTTCCAATAGAATGAGGAAGAATTAGCACGATGTGGCATGAGTGTTGGTACCAGACGGGCTGGCCTCAGTATTTCTTGAGCTGTTGATCTCCTAAGATTTTCACATGCAGCAGTCTCCAATTCAATCACCTTAGGGATTATGGTAGAACAGGAGATTCACAACCTGAAAGTGCTCTAGAAAAGAAAGGCCCTAAACAGTATTAGTATAGTGTTTCTAATAAAGTGCTCAGTGAGTATACATAGTACCTGGGGTGATTTCTATTGGTCATTTTTATAGAAGTTGAAAAACCTTGTAATCCTTCCAGATGTAAAATATTTGGATTAAAACTTTAATAATAAATATGGGAAACTAGTCCTGAAAAAGACTTGAAATACGTTCCAAAGGAAATGCATTTCTATTGTTTTTTTGGACCATTGTAACGGTAAGGTAAAGTCTGATCATGACTTTCATTGAAATCATGCCAATTTGCAACCCTACTATTGTAGCACCATGTACAAAGTAGTTTATTTAATAATATGAATATATTTAGAGCCTGATGTAGTTTTAATATTTAATATGTATATGATCATTATGCTGTTTTATGCTTATAGGAATGAAGAGTGTTTTGCTGTGCAGGGAAAACATGCATAACAAACAAGCTGATAACACTGATTGTGCTTTGCTCGACCTGAGAAGAAAGCTATTTCCTCCTGTTATCACTTGAAACACAACATTTAGCTCTTTTGTGAATGCAAATGTGTGCGTTTGAACTCTTCCTGTAAAGGTCATGTGCTGTGGGGGATGGGTGAGTGTCCCAGCAGCACTGTGTGTGTGTGTGTGCGTGTGTGTGTGTGTGTGTGTGTGTGTGTGTGTGTGCACGTGTGTGTGTGTGCGCACACGCATGTGTTTTTCTGCACATAGAATAAGCGGGTGCCTGTTAAGATTGCTGGCGTAAGATTGCCGGATGCAGACTGGCAAGCCTTTTCCTGATGCAAATTTCATTCTGCACCGAGCACTGGGGTTGCATGACAAGAAGAAATCACTCTATTATGAGTTGTTTTTTGTCACACTTGATAAAACGGTAAAAGAATGACCCGTGTTATTTTCCCTAAGCTATTTATGTTTGTTGGGCCACCATAAATCGAAACAGCTACAAAAACATTCATCTGCAGTGGCTGCCGTTGGTTGGGATTCAATAAAACATTCAGTGATTTATCAGAGTCTTATTGATTACTTCCGTGTTTGTGTGTGTGTGTGTGTGTGTGTGTGTGTGTGTGTGTGTGTGAAAGAGTGTTATACATGTCAGGAGCAAGTAGAGCAATAAAGGGCAGTGTAGTGTGCAGTTATATCTATGTCATGTCTAGAGGGGAACAATGGAGGCTGTAAATTCAGTCCAGTTTTGTGACTAGATCCGACCTTGAGTTCTGTAGCTGCTGGTATCCAGTGTTGCCAGTTGTTCGAAATCTGCCCCCCTAGTTTTATGCTAAAGGTGGAACGAGATGCACGATTCAAGATTCAAATATTTTGGTGTCTTGATACGATATATTTCTTAATATGTATTAAGCATTAAGTGAATGTCTTTAGATTTTTTTTCGAAACGTCTTCAGTTTTTTAAAGGTGTGATCGCTGGCTTTCATTCTATCCATATAGGGCATGCACTTTATAGTTGATTGAAGCCCAAGATGAACTGATGAAACAAGTTGAAACAGGAGTGATTCTTGCCCGGTTGGAATGAAAGCCTACAGCCCTTCGTGGACAAGATTGATGACCCGTGTGTTATAACATTTAACGCTATAATTGAAACGAGATCCAAGTCAGAGTCTTAGGAGCATATAGCAAAACAAACACTGTGCACTAGAATGGAATGGAATTAAGCATCGCTAATTGAATGTTAATTTTTTTTGGCCAATTGCTAGGACAGGTTTATGAATCTTGCATCATGTGATAAGAGTCTCATATGTGTGGGTAAGGACTACCCAGTCGCCAACATGATTCCTTTTGATCACATTAGCCTGGATGGCTGTCTGAATGCAGCTGTGTTTTGCTGAGGGTAACTGTTTTATGAACTTATACGTTAGTACACTGTCAAACAGGATGCTTAGGAAAAGCACCTGTAGCATCTTCTAAGTTTGTAAGTCAGTAATAATGACTGAATTTAAGTTTCAGAGCACCTTAATTTGAACAGTATAGTATGACACACTTTTAACTATGCATATTAGGGATGTGCATCTCCATATCTGACGCTGATGCGGTTCGCTCCTCGTTGTCTAGCCTCTGATGCAATACATTAAAGATACATGCGAAGCAGCTACCGATGCAATGCAATAGGATTCCCCTATTACGATGCAATGAGATCCGATTTCGACTGGATTCAACACAGCACAATTCAATGCAATACAATGAAAAAAATATAATGCTATGCAATTCAATATGGTACAGATCTTTTGCTTTTATATTTTTGGTTTAGACAGACAGCAAATCAGTGCCTTCTGACTTTTAAGAAATGGCCCTTTTACAAACAATCCTTTCTGTCTCCAGAAAGATGCAGCTCTACCTCTACCATGTTAATCTATATTCTTTGTAACTCTCAGAACATGCCTCGGTCTCCAGTGGTGCTGAGAGAATGTGTTACAGAAAACGTTTAGTGAGGAGAAATTAATCTACATATAAAATATTGGTCACAAATTATTGTTTACTTTCTAAATAATAATGGTATCAGAATCAGGTTTATTGGCCAAATGTGTTGACACACACAAGGAATTTGGTTCCAGATGTTGTTGCCTATCAAAGTACAGACATAAATAACAATAGTGCATCAACTAATATTTATATACAACCCGAAATCCGGAAATGTTGGGACGTTTTTTAAATTGGAATAAAATAAAAAGCTAAAAGACTTTCAAATTACATGAGCAAATATTTGATTCACAATAGAACATAGAGAACATAAATGTTTAAACTGAGAGATTTTACACTTTTATGTGCAAAATGAGAAAATGTAATGTCTGCTACAGTTCTCAAAAAAGCTGGGGGCATGTTTACCATGGTGTGGCATCTCTTCTTTTCAAAACAGTTTGAAGAGGTCTGGGCATTGAGCTTATGAGTTTTTGGAGTTTTGCTGTTGGAATGTGCTCCCATTCTTACCTGATATAGGTTTCCAGCTGCTGATGAGTTGGTGGTCGTCTTTGGCGTATTTTCCGTTTATTGGTGCACCAAATGTTCTCTGTAAAGTAGGTGAAATATCTGGACTGCAGGCAGGCCAATTCAGCATCCGGACTCTTCTATTATGAAGTCATGCCTTTGTAATAGCTGCAGTACGTGGTTTTGCATTGTCCTGCAGAAATACACAAAGATGTCCCTGAAATAGTCGTCTGGAGGGGAGCATATGTTGCTCTAAAACCTTTATATACCTTTTAGCATTCATAGTGCCCTCCAAAACACGCGAGCTGCCTATACCCAGAGGACACGCCATCCTTGATTTTTAGCAAGGACTTCCTTTTGGCATGATAGAGCTTTAGTTGGCATCTGCAGATGGCACGGCGGATGTTTACCGACAGTGGTTTCTGGAAGTATTCCTGGGCCATTTAATAATTTCCACGTCACAGTCATGTCGGTGAGTGATGCAGTGTCGTCTGAGAGCCGATGACCACGGGCATCAACAAAGCTCTTCGGCCTTGTCCCTTACGCACTGAGATTTCTCTAGTCTCTCTGAATTTTTTATTGATGGTATGTGCTGTAGATGATAAGATTTGTAAGACCTTTGCAATTTGACGGTGAGTAACATTGTTTTTAAAGCATTCCACAATCTTTTTATGCATTAGTTCACAGATTGGTGAGCCTCTGCCTAGCTTTTCTTCTGGTAGGCTCAGGCTCTCTAAGATGTCCCTTTTATAGCTAATCATGTTACAGTCCTGATGTCGATTAACTTGATTACCGGTAATTGCTAGATGTTTTTCCAGCTGAATATTTTTCAAAAAAATAAAAAATAAAAGCCAATTTTTTTTAGACCTGTAGCAGGCATCAAATTTGAAACAAGCTCATTTTTTGCATAAAAGTGTATAATTTCTCAGTTTAAACATTTCTTATGTTCTCTATGTTCTATTGTGAATAAAATAAGTCTGGAATTAAAAATGTCCCAACATTTCCTGTATTCGGGTTGTGGGAATAAGTCATTTTTTGACTATGCGAATATGTTAAACGCGATGCTTTGCGATACAAATGCCAAACGCCTGTATATTTGGTACATCATGTGCCTATGGTGCAGAGCCAATATTAAACAGCAGGGGCAGTATTGTGAAATGTTGCATGCAAATATCGTGCATTAAATGTACTATGGCCTACTTGCAGACAGTGCTGTTCTGTTTACATTCATCATTAAGACAGAAATTTGTCATTCAGGCTTCTAAAACTATGATTCCTCTAATTGTATATGATCATTTATTTGTGTATGTGTAATAAAGCAAACAGTTTGTAGCATTTTCTCCAGCAAGGAGCCTTGCAAGTATATTTACATATATATTTATTACTCAAAGACTGAAATATCTGCATATATATAAGGTTGCAGACATTTCATTTTTTGAGTATTAAAACTAACCTACTGCTATATTACAGTTTATGTCTGAATCTTATAAAAAAACTTTTTTAAATCAGATAAAAAAATTCTTATTTATTTAGAAATCTGTTTGATGGGTTAAAACTTTTGGATGAAAGAAGAAAAATCTCTACTTGATATCAGGCTCATAACAACAATCATAATGACAGCAGAAATGTTTTCAAGACAAAGGAGCACAAAGGAAACCAGACAGTTGTGTGATGTGTGGATTCCCACGAGCCTCAGGATGTCGATCTCAATCCTCCAGGTGTGCATAATGTTTGCAGGTGAAGATGTCATTAGATAAAGATGTTTATTAAAGGGACAGCGTATGTAGGACGTTTTGGAGACAAGGTGAGGGAGGCGAGATTGAAATGGTTTGGACATGTGCAGAGGAGGGACATGGGGTATATCGGTAGGAGAATGCTGAGGATGGAGCCACCAGGAAGGAGGAAAAGAGGAAGACCAAGGAGGAGGTTTATGGATGTGGTGAAGGAAGACATGCAGGTAGTTGGTTTAAAAAGAGGCAGATGTGAAAGACAGAGTAGTTTGAAAACGAATAATCCGCTGTGGCGACCAATAATGGGAGCAGCCGAAAGAAGAAGAAGAAGAAGACATACACATTAATACAGAGTACAACTTGTAGTAAAATGCTTTTAATTTCTGTCCAACATGTATATGTATATAAATATAAATATATATATATATATATATATATATATATATATATATATATATATATATATATATATATATATATATATATGTATATGTATATAAATATAGAATATAAAAATTACAATCAAATACAAATATGAAGTATAAAAATATAAAGTATAAGTATAAAAGCGTACTATACTATAAAATATATAAAAAAAAGACAGAAATGGACAGAAAAATACTAATGTGGCTTAGACGTGCGTCTAAATTAGCCATTGATTTGCCTAGATTTGTTTGTGTGCGTGTTTGTGTGAGAGTGTTTGTGTTAACGTGTGACATTGAGAAAAGAAGGTGGTAACACAAGAGAGCAGACGGAAATATCCCCAAGACGCAACTTTGCACTTTGGCACACGCCGACACACAAATTCCCACATTCGTAAAGAGAGATAGAGGGTGAGTCAGCGTGTGCTCTGTCAAAGAATGCCTGGACGTAGGGGCAATGAAAGTGAGAGTGGCAGAATGAATCAGATAAAAAAAAGAAGAAAGAAGTGGAGGAGAGATGACAACTGTGTCCAAAGTAGGATTACTTAAGACAAGTTTGTATAGCCAAGGACAGCAGGCTTTTCGCAAAGAGTTTCAGAACATTCTCGAATACTAAGAGTTGATTCATAGGTGCGACTGACTCATTTATATAAGCGCTAAACTTGGATAAAGGCCAGGGTCTGAAATGAATACCTGCCACCTACCAAATACAGATCAATCATTATTCATAGCACTGCAAATCACAATCGGTTTGACCTTTTAGTGGACACAGTACAATTATGAATGCTGGTTGTGTAACCTTAAGTCAGTCCTGTTGGCCATAGCTATATAAGAGACAATAGGTCACTTATATAAGATTTGATGTTTCATTAAGCAAAACTGACTTAGACCTGAATGGTAAATCATTTGCTAGTATATATGATATACTGTTTTTATTTATATTAGTCCTGACATTTTGAATTTCAGTGTCATGGAAAAAAACTCATCCATTGATAAAAGATTTTGAGAACCAAGTTATGTCCAAAGTTACTTTGTTATTTATGCAGGAGAAAATTGTTATCTTGTTAATTGAGGTCTACAGCTAAACTTTGTTTTTCCTTCACTCTGATATGTAATACAATTTAACCTAAAATCAATTTTTTATAATTTTATATAAAAATGTATGAATAACCAGATTACATTGAAATAAACCTTAATTGGAATCAAATATTGCCATCTTATCCCTTAGTAATAGTCTTAATAATCAGTAAAGATCACATGTCCTGGTCATTCAGATTCATTTAACAGTATGACTTCAGGCTCATACAATAGCACATTATCCAGCACATCTTATTATTTTAAATCTAAATCTAATTTTACACAGTACACAGTCAGTTGTGTACAAAACCGAATGCACAAATCTTTATTTTATTATGGTTTTATACCTGTACAGATGGACCCTGTGTTACGATGGTTCAACTTTCGATCTTTCAATCTTACAATGACGATAGTGATACAACAAAATTGTACAAATATTTAAAAATTTTCGCAACAAGCAGCAGCGTACGATGTACGATACGTTGGACGTGCAGCTG
Organism: Silurus meridionalis; assembly: GCF_014805685.1. NCBI lineage: Eukaryota > Metazoa > Chordata > Actinopteri > Siluriformes > Siluridae > Silurus > Silurus meridionalis. The sequence continues at coordinate 8,322,021 of NC_060893.1, read as the reverse complement.
GGATGAGCGTATATCTCACCCTGTGAGATGCCCCAATCTCGCTAGCGGTCAACGGAGTAAAGTTGTTTCAGTGTGTACTTTATTCTGTTTCAAACAGCAATTTTAGTGATAAAAGCGTGTCTTCCAAGTGCCCAAGTACGTTTCCTGCTTGTAGTGAGTAAAGAAGAGGAAAGCCATCAGTTTGGAGCAGAAATTGAAAATTATAAATCAGCATGAAGCAGGAAAGACTGTCACAGTCCTAGCACCCTCTTTGACTTACGATATTTTTAATTTATGATTGGGTAGTCGTAACGTATCTCCATTGTAAGTACAGGCAGTACAAATTCTGGTTTATACAGTGCACTGTGCTGGAAAGAGAACATGTACATAGTTTGATGGAAAACCTTACCAGGCATTTATCTCCTATACTTAAAAAAAGTAAGATAAGCCATGTTTCAGAGTGAAGATGCTCTGATCTTTTGTGTGGGGGAAAAAAATATTGTGCATAAATGTGCATTTTTTTGTAGAAAATACATTTCATGTGCCTAAATACCTGCTGTCACGTGCATGTGGTGTTAATGTGTACGGCAGCAGATAGAAACCCCGAGGAGAACGCTGTGGTAGTAACATTCTCGATCCTCCAGCTACTGCACATCAAACATTCTCTTGTTTTCGGGAAGAATTTTCTTAAGTCTAACTTTCCCTCTGGTTAAAGTCCTAAAATTCTGTTATCATCATAACCACTCTGTGCAACTTAGGAGATGTTCCTATCTCATGCACCTTCAATTAAGGCTCGTGCTGTTTTTCGGCGCTCATCACCGAAATGTGCTTTGAATTGTGGAAACTATGTCTTCATTTACACAGCAGGATGGAGAGCTTGGAGCTAATTTTGCATGATCCAGCACATCTTTTTGGCCTCATTCCACTTAAAAGCTTCTGTGTTTTTCAAATAGTAATTATTGTGTAATACACGAGACAGCAAAACAGCCATGAATTGGTAAAACACACACACACGCACGCGCGCGTAAACCTATGCCCAGTTCCGGTCCTGGTTTGGCAGTAGTATATACTGTCCTTGGTTTCAAGAAGCTGTTCCTATTTTAAAAAGATCTCCCTCAGTCTTTCACTTTCTGTTTCTCTTTTTTCTCAGTCTCTCTCTCTCTCTCTCTCTCTCTCTCTCTCTCTCTCTCTCTGTCTATACCTCCATTTTCCAAACATACTCCACAGACAGGTGAGAATACAGCAAAGTGTCTTTTGCAAAAATAATTGCATGCAAACTGTTCACAGAAAGACGTCTGTTATCTCGATCATTGACACAGTGTCCGATTAATACACTCCACTCCTGCTCGCTGTCTCTTTCTCTCCTCTTCATCCTCATCCTCAGTGCACATCTGCATGGAAAATTGGATCATTTTATTGACTTAGTTCTTTGTAACTTGTTCATCAAAATAAAATAAATATTTTTTTTTGTCATTTAGTAACTAAAAAAAAAAAAAAAAGAATCAACAGAATGAACAAAACTTTAGTTCATTCTGTTCCTGTGATCAGAAATAAAATAATTTTTTCATACACAAACTTTGACTATAGTTTGAATAATTGATACGTGTGTATACAACTGCATAGTGATTAAAAATATCAAAGAGGGAAACTACTCAATTCTGTTTCCTGTACATAACCTGCAGAGATTTCACAATGCTTTGCTTATGCGCAACCAGTAAAAGATGGACGAATCGCTCTTTAAGACGACTCGTTCTTGAAAGAATCATCACTAATCTACAGCAGTGATCATAATTGCGATTCCCGAATACTACTTACCGCAGAACACAAGTGTGTGTCCACATGTGCAGCCTGTCTAAGCAGGCAAGGGCTTTTAGAATGTGACGCTGAGCTTCTGAATGTCTTTGCATGGTGCAAATGGACAAGCTGTGTGCGTGCGTGCGTGCGTGCGTGTGTGTGTGTGTGTGTGTGTGTGTGTGTGTGTGTGTGTGAAAGAGAGAGGTGACTAGCGCAGAGTGATAACAAGCACCTAGTGATGATACCAAATGGGTATAATAAAAATGTTGTCTTGTATGGACCTGCCTATGGACACACACACACACACACACACATTAACCACAGACCTTTCTTGACATGTTAGCTTCACGTTTCATGCTTCACCTCGTACCACCCTGAGGCAGGCTTCTAAAGCGTCATTGCACCTAAGCACTCAGCCCCTTTTCTGTAGTTTGCCTGGAAGGTTGTTTCACTTTTTTTTTTCATCTCTACTGAACCATGACATTGCCATTATTTTTAATAACCTTTTTTTTAATTGAAGTATCCTAAATTTTTGCTCTGATGCCACTTTTTTACTATTAACTATTCCTATGCTTTACTACTGTATATGCACCTTGGTGTGCAGCTGATTATGTCTGTTGTGGAGATATCAGAACTGGGATGTCTGCAGTCAAATATCTGTGGCCCTTTGTATGTATGTGTGTGTGTGTGTGTGTGTGTGTGTGTGTGTGTGTGTGTGTGTGTGTGTGTGTGTGTGTGTGAGAGAGAGAGAGAGAGAGAGAGAGAGAGAGAATAATCTGAAATTGTTAAACATGTGGAATGTTAAGATAGTTATAATTATGTCTCCCATGGCAACGTGTGTGTGTGTGTGTGTGTGTGTGTGTGTGTGTGTGTGTGTGTGTGTGAACTAAGCTGTGTATTGGTTTACATGTATATCCCAGTACAAATCTGTATATTATATTATATTATATTATATATTATATAGTGGCATATTATATTAGGTTAGCCATGCACATTTTCAACACCCTCAATTAGTGAAACCAATTTGTCTGTAAATTAGTTCTGAACTATTCGCCTTTTTCATATTTATAAAGTGTCTGGAAGTGGCATCTTCACTTTTTGCTATTTATTTTGAGGTCTAACTGTGTTTAGATTTTTAAATGAAAATAATTTTTTTAATGATCCAGTTAGTAACTCAGGAAACATCAGCCGTGTCCCTTTTCACCTTACAACAATATGGCTGCCCAGATTCAGTGTTCAACTGAATTTCCCTTTTGCATTTTTCTTTTACTTTTCTTCTGTTGTGAAAAGTTGTTTTACAGCCTTATAAGTTCAGATCTACATTGCAACTATGCAGATTTCAGACTTTCTTCTATAATGATATTAATACACTGTAACATACACTATATAAACCAAAGTTTATGGTCACCTGAACATAAAATTTTTATGATTTTTTAAACATCCCATTCCACATCCTATCTGCTTTTAAAATAGATCTGCAATGCTGCGCTTCTGGGCATATGCTTCACTATATTTTGGAGTATAGTTGTGGAGATTTGTGCTCATTCAGACACAAGGGTGTTAGTTAAAGTCAGGTTTTGATGTTGGTGAGGTGAGGAGGCCTGGGGTGCAGTCATTAGTGGAGGTCAGAGCTCTTCTGTATATCAGGTCACACAAGATCTTCCATTCAAATCCACATAAACCATATCTTTATGGAGATTGTGTTGTGCACAGGGGCATTGTCATGCTGGAACAGGTTTGAGTCTCCTAGTTTTAGTGAAGGAAAAGTGTAATGCTACCACGTTAAAAGACGTCCAATACAATTGTGTGCTTTTAACTTTTCTGTTTGAGGATGAAACACATGTGACTGGAAAAGTTAGGGATACTAATATGTTTGTTTAATAATCATCAAGATGTATTTTGTTATTTCTTTACAGATAATGTTCATGTAGCCCTTTTCAGTATGTTAATCAAATTCAGAGACTAGGTTTACAAATATAAACTTCCATGTATCCATTTTTTCCTGACGCTGAAATGCTGGAACGCTTTTATATTTGGAGCTCTGAACAATTCCTGACTACTGAGTCCAATGGATTGAGTTTTTGAATTTAAGTCTCAGAACTATAGTGTAATGCACAAAGTTTTCTGTTGCATAAAATAACAAAAAAAAAATACTAAGAGGAATGAAATAGAAATCGGGTGCATTCATGTGAAAAAGCGAGATTGTAATATTAGTAATTATTAAAATATGTTAGCTATAATTCTGTATTCCTACTGCACAGGCACATCTAACTTATAAATGCTTTAGCGAACACATAACTCGCTGCTGTCAGTGCGGATGTGTCCAACAATATTGTTGCATTTGTGTATTTACATGTACTATGTATATTCATGTGTATGTGTGTGCCTGAGTCTGTGTGTGTGTGTGTGTGTGTGTGTGTGTGTGTGTGTGTGTGTGTGTGTTTGTGTGCGAGAATACTGCTGGAATGTCAGTTATGAGTGTCAGTGCGACTCCGGTTCTTTGTGTTTGGTTTTGATTATTAACCCTATATTGGCCAGATTTGCCTGGCTTGTTTCCATAGCAACCCACTGGCAGGCATTCTGTCATTCTCTTTGACCTCATCTGGATCACCAAAGACTGGCTGTGTTAGTGTGTGTTTGCACAATGAATGTGTCATTACACAGAGTACTTTACCATGTTACTAGAAACATCTGAGCACCTGCACAGTTCTTGCTGTCATCCAATCAACCAATCAGGTGGCAGCAGACGATTGTTTAAAAGTATATAAAATCATGCAGATACGATTCAAATCGCAGAACTGCTGCTTATTGGATGTTGATTTATTTTCTATGTAAAGACTGTGTGCACATTCCAAGAAATGAATCTGAAATATTCAAACCAACGAACATGCCAACGAACACATTTAATTAACTGAACATTAATTAAAGCTCTTGAAATGTATCTTCATGCATCTTTGCACTGTGCTACTCTCATGATAATTTAATTGGATAATCATGTGAGTGAGCAGGTGTACAGGTATTCATATTGAACTAGCCGCTGAATCTGGTATATTGTTATAATGTTCCAATGTTATGTTCTACACTATAGTCAAATTATGACACCCAACTTCTCTACACTTGCCAATCACATAAACAGAGGAAAGAGTAATAAAATATTCTACTCAATTAAGAGTAATTTAGAGTAACTTAAATAACTTAAGAGTAACTTAAGTACAAGTAAAGTTACCAGTCTAAAAATCTACTCAAATAAAAATAAAAAGTAGCTTCTTAAAAAGGGTGGGGTGGAGGATTCTACTGTAGTTTCCTTAAGGACAAGGCGATATACATCTCAAGCTGTTTTTTTTTTAATTGAAGGAATACCTTAACAAATTAAAATGCAAAAAAGGCTTGAGTCTGATGTGAATTCAATACTTTTGCAGGAAAAAACCCTCCTGTTACAATGTTATATATAATAATGAGAGAAATCGCAAATGCAGATTCAGAATGGTAACAGATTTGATGGCCTTTTGCTTTTGGCTGGTTGAGTTTAGCAGTAGTTTCCAGGGCGCGTTTTTTCCTTGCGTTATTTATTTATTTATTTTTTACTCAGTATTGGACACGATTTTAAAGTTAAAGTACAATACTTCAAACAAAACATACTGAAGTAAAAGTAAAATTAAAGATTTTAAAAACTAATTAAAAAAGTGGAAGAACACTACTCAATTACAGTAACTCAAGGAAATATAATTTTTTTAACTTTCCACCTTCACACATGAACGAAGGTGCCACAGACCCTCTCCTCCAATCCAATATAAGGATGTTTATTTTTCACACCACTAGCTCTCAATTACAGTACATCTCATCGATACGTTCTCTAAAAACTCATCTGTAAACAGTATTATGGGAATGCTTTCAGCAGGGGACAGACTTTATATCACTATGGAAAACATGTTGCATCCATAGGCCACGCCCTCAGCCAAACTCAACATAGTGTGACTTCTAAATAGTTTAAAGTATGAAGTTGTTCCCAAAGATGAGGTCACTCACAACACACCAGTGCTGTATTTTCCCGGTCGCTGGAGCACCAGTAGACTGTTTAAATGCTAAATGGGTTGTCTTTTTCCTTCTCTGACAGGCCTGAGACGCAGCAGAAAGTCCCAACCACTCCCCCTCCTCCCCCCCCTCCTCCACCACCACCACCACCCCAACCAGAGCCAGTAGCACCCCCGGAGCCAGAGGAAGAGATTTTGGGCTCTGACGATGAAGAACAAGAGGATCCGGCAGACTACTGCAAAGGTCCCAGCAAAGTCTCTACGTTCTGCTATCTCTCTCTCTATCTCTATCTCTATCTCTTTCTATCTTTTGCTCTCACTTGCAGAACTACTGAAATTGAATTTGGTAAATGATAGCTGCATACAGTACAGAGATACTGATAATGTCTCTTATCCTTTCAGGATTACACCGTCTATATATTATATATTTATCATACACCTGACACCTGGTGCTTTTTCTTTTGTAACTGTCTCATATAAATGAAGTGATTTGCTTAGAAAGTGCTTAGAAAATGAATTAGATAATTAGAAAAGTCAAATGTCAAAATGTATCATGAATCTATATCTTGATACACTGATCAGGCATAACCGTATGAGATTATAACATTATGACCAGTGAAGTGAATAACACTGATTATCTTTTCATCATGGCTCCTGTTAGTGGGTCGGATATTATTAGTCAAGTCAAGAAGCTTTTATTGTCATTTATACCATTTATAGCTGACGCAGTACACAGTGAAACGAGATAACGTTCCTCTAGAACCCTGGTGCTACATTAAACAACATAAAGCTACAACACACAACATAAAGTTACATAACAGAACACAGAGCAAAGGACTAAACTAAGTGTCCTCCCCACATAAAGTGCATCGTGTGCAACCGAGTGCAAACAGTGCTGAGAAAAAAAACAACACAAGACAGTGTGGGACATATACACAAAACACAAAATAGCACCAATTCGTAAATCTATTGTATAATATGGTTATACAATAATGTGCATAAGAGGACTATAAACAAGATTGTATTTGTAAACATAAACATATAAAGTGGAAAAAAACTGCAGTAGCAGCAGTCAAGAGGTGCAAAGCAGCATGTAACAGTATAATATGATTAAATATCAATCTAATATGGGTGGTGGAATGGATTGAGATGAGTAATGAGTGTGTGTTGAGTTTAGGTTGTACAGTTTAGTAACACACACAGTTAAGTGAGTGTGTGTGTTGTAAGTATTAGGCAGCAAGTGAACGTTTTGTCCTCAAAGTTGATGTGTTAGAAGCAGGAAAAATGGGCAAGCTTTAAGATTAAGTAAGTTAAGGGCCAAATTGTGATGTCTAGACGACTGGTTGAAAGCATCTTCAAAACTGCAGCTCTTTTGGGGTGTTCCTATCTGCAGTGGTCAGTATCTACCAAAAGTTGTCCAACAGACAAGCTCCTGTAGCTTGAATTGCTGAAGAAGTTCATGCTGTTAATGCTCTATGGGTCAGGACTGTTTTGACAGAAAAAGCGGGACCAACACAATATTAGGCCGGTGGTCATAATGTTATTACCTGATCAGTGTATATTTATATTGTATCAAGTTGGACATAGAAACCCAATTGTAGCATGGCTGATACATCAGGGAGCTCTACATGTTAAAAACAACATGATATTTTTGATTGTTCTAAACAAAAAAAAAAGCTAATTCATTTTAACAGCACTAATTCTATTAACGCACAATTAATGCAGCGCGCATTATAAAAAATATAAATAAACAAATAGAGGTGAATTTAAACCTTCAACACTACACATTTATTCACGGCATCCTTTCTTTACTTGGATATAATAAATAAATAAATCTTTTTTTTATCACTAAACAAGTTTAACTGATGCGTCAAGACTCAAATCAAGCACCAAAATTCGCCATGATGTTCATACCCGGCAGTTAAAATCATCCGTGTGGAAACATACTGTAGCAAAAGTTTCGTTTGGTGTACTGATGATTTACGTAATTGAAAACAGAATAATTTCTTTAAAAAATTGACAAGAATATTTTGTCTTTATGCTCTATGTTGAGTTTAGTTTCACTTAATATTAAACATACATTTGCATAAAGCATCTATATTTGTCCATACCCATGTTGATTAGAGTATTAAAAACTTGAAAAGTATCAATTTTAGAACAGATAAAAAAGGGGGTATTAAGTTGTGATTAATTGAGTTAACTCATGACAATTATGCGATTGATCACGATTAAATATTTAAATCGATTGACAACCCTATTCTAAACTTTCTGTTTTGTTTGTCCTCTCTCTCTCTCTCTCTCTCTCTCTCTCTCTCTCTCTCTCTCTCTCTCTCTCTAGGAGGATACCATCCAGTGAAGATAGGAGATCTTTTTAATGGGAGGTACCACGTGATCCGAAAGCTGGGATGGGGTCACTTCTCTACTGTCTGGCTTTGTTGGGATATCCAGTGAGTCATCTTGTGCATAAAACTTTAGCTCTTTGCAGACACACACAAAGACACACACTCACACACACTCACACACGCCCACTGAAACTCAGACTCAGTGTTGCCCAGCAGCTTGTTGTATGCCAGTATCTGTGTCCTAGTGTCACGTTTCTATGCCTGTCTCCGTTCGAACATCTTGCCTCTTTCTTAATTAGACTAATAGCTCATATATCTACCTGGAAACTCATACCCAGCACTTAAAGTTTTTAGTGCAGCAGGTAACCACCTCACCTGCACCGTCTGCTCACCTAATAGGCTAACACAGCCCACAACCATGGAGATACGTTCATAAACAAAACCCACACACAGTCGCTGAGGGAAGCCACAAACTGCCCATAAGATAATGTAATACTCCAGAAATCTTAGAGAGCCTTTTTAAAGAATTTTATCCACCACATTTGTGGCGTAAACATAAAAAAATGTCACTGTACTGAAACAAATAATGCGGAACCTGTAGGATCAAAACTCACTTAGAATGGAAGACTGCTGAAATGAGCCAATAAATGATTAAAATGTGTGTGAATTTTATATTACATCTCGTGATGAATCCAAAATAATAGAAACCATTAGCAAAGCTGCTTTTATTCAGGTTTATCCACCTTCTTACGAGCGGAGAAATAATAAAATGCAATTCCATCAACTAACACTTTTTTTTTTTTTTTTTATGCATAATTAGGTGGAATTTGAAGACCTTTTATGTTTACTACAGTTTAGCTACAGTGGTAACATATAGAACATATAGAACAATTAATGAAAAGAATTATAGAATAAACAGACAAAAAAATTGCCTTCCATTTTTCTTCACATACAAGCATGAATTCATTAGATCATGAACTACTTTGATGCATTTATGCACTGATTCATGCAAAAAATCATAGTGATAGCTGCCTGACTAAAATCCAACCTCCTTAAATTCTTTAAGAAACAGACAGGATTTCAGTAGAACGTTTGGACGAGAGCGCATCAATCATCACTAAATGCTATAACATGTATTGAAAAACTTTGCGACATGTAATGATGTGGAACCAACATGTGACATTTGGCACCAGCTAACGACACACATTCAGCACGTGCTGCTTTTCACACTCCTATTGGACAAAAATAGTGATGAGGTCTGTAAAAAACGTTTGAAGATCATGTTAAGCGAGGAACCAGATTTTGCTAGCTTAGTTTCCTATGATTTGATCAAGTTTTTGGACATACCACATACATACCACAGCAAATGGTATCAATTCAGTTTATTATCATATACCGACTGCAAAAATGTCCACAATGCATCCACTCCATCAGATCCAAATGGAGAAGAGCACTTAGACTCTGTTCAGACAGTGCATAAAGTTTTACAATGTTTAAATGGCCTAATAAAATACATTAATATCAAGACTTTTAGCCAGGAGAACTTTCCCCCTTAGCTGATGAGTCGATTTTGCTGATAATCTTATTTCCCATTGTAAACTATACTGTTTTATATATATATATATATATATATATATATATATATATATATATATATATATATATATATATATATGTATATATAATACCGGTCGTATTTACTGGTCTGAAAGTGGTGAACAAACCCTTTCCCAGGCTGAGATAAGCTAGCTAGAGTCAGGGTTGGGCGACCTCTTCTCACGATGTCTAGCTTTTCTTGAAAATGGATTTTTAAGTATGTCCGAGACCAAATAAATTTCTCATCCTCTATCAGCCATTGTGTGTGTAAAAAAGTCTAACTCAGATATATTATTGTGCACAGCGCGCTACAGACGTGTTTTGCTAGTGGAACTTGAGAGGATATTAAATTATATTAAATCCTTATTTTTTTATTTGAAAACTTGAGATTTTAAATGTTATTTTATATTTTTAAAGAAAAAAGGTCATTACTTTATTATTACAGAACCAATCAGACTAACTTTTATTATAAAAATGAAAGGGGGTTTTAAAAGGCAAAATGAGTTGAAAATATCATGCAGAGATAACATGTGAGAGAACTTTACCTATTAGAGGGAATATAGGATGTCCATTTGTAAACTTAGGCACTTTGAATCTGACTGCCATTTGGGACAGCTGGAAGCCAAAAATTCCATATGGACACACACACACACACACACACACAGACTCAGTTAAGCTGCTTCATCAACAATTATAGCTTAGATGTACAACAGTCTTGTGGTTTGTTCACAGAGGAAAGCGCTTTGTGGCAATGAAGGTGGTGAAGAGCGCTCAGCACTATACAGAGACGGCACTCGACGAGATCAAGCTACTCCGATGTGTGAGTGAAAAGTCGAACATGCTCTGCACTGAACAAAAATCATTTTCATTAAGCTAATGCAGCTCGTGTCAGATGACATGTTTTAAGATATGCCATGTGTTTTTAAAAGTTTGGGTCATTTGATCCCAAGAGCTCATTTCAGAGTGTGTGTGGTAACAGTACACGCCAATGTCTGTCTGTCAGGTACGTGAGAGTGACCCCGCTGACCCCAACAAAGATATGGTGGTTCAGCTCATCGACGACTTCAAGATCTCGGGGATAAACGGAATCCGTATCCTCCTCAGTGTGTATACAGGACAAGTTTTTTTTTTTTTTTGTTTTTTTTTTTAAGCTTTCCTGTGTTATTTCACCTAACTCACGCTCTTAGATGTATGTATGGTGTTTGAAGTCCTCGGCCACCATCTACTGAAATGGATCATCAAGTCTAACTATCAGGGTCTGCCTTTACCATGCGTCAAGAGCATCATTAAACAGGTATACACAAAACCCATTATTGGATTTTATTATAGTGTTAATTTGGATATTGGCTTGATTATATATTATATCAGAAAATTAAGTTAGATATTCTAAAAGCTAAGGGTTTTGCTTCTTTATTATAGACTTAATTATTTGATTTTATATTTTGTCTATTTTTCAGATCCATACATTTTATATATATTTTTTTTTGCATCAAAAGGACACATCGAGTCTCAGTTGACATTATATAATTTAATGTATGAAGTATTAAAGTTTAATAAATCATTCTGTTCAAGTTACCAGATAAACAGGTCACGAACCACACTACATGAATAATACATATAATCCTTAATACACAAATGTCCCTGCACCTCATTTAAGAATCACTGCTTTAAGCTATATATGTTGCATTTCACCACCACAGCAGCACATTTAAAGGAGCATAAATCTCAGCTCATTCCTGATCCATGCAAACCGATGTGAATGTTGTGTACGTAATCGGCAGGTCTTGCAGGGTCTGGATTACCTCCACACTAAGTGCAAGATCATTCACACAGACATCAAGCCGGAGAACATCTTAATGTGTGTGGATGACGCCTTTGTCAGGCGCATGGCAGTTGAAGCCACAGAGTGGCAGAAAGCAGGAGCTCCTCCTCCTTCTGGATCTGCAGGTATTACACTATTTGTTTGTTTGTTTTTTAGAGAGTACATGATAGAGGATAAAATAATTATCATGATTATTTATCATGGTGATTTAGCCAAAGATTTGAGCATGTGTTTGCCTTGTGCACTATTTAACCTGCATTAATGCATTTAGGTGAATTAATGCCACATTAATTGAGTTTATATTTGATATGATAAGTATAAATATCAGGGTTTCTGCAGGATTTTAAAAAATCTAAAATTTTGGCTTTAAATTCTCTGTTCTAAGTTTTAAATAATTTTAAACAGGTCTTAATTTCCAATAACTTGCATTTAATGCTATCTCTAATTGCTCATTGAAATGCTCCCGCATTAGTTTAATTCGTTTCCGTGGGGCTGTAGTTCTTTCTTTCGCAAGTCCGAATATAATTCGCTGTATTGCGACTACAAATGAAACATGCAACATCCAATCAGCTTTCTGTTACTGGCGCGAACCTCTTTGATTGTACCGCAGACATAAAACAGCTATGGGGAAGTGAAAGTTTAGCGATACTTGGCTTTATTAAGGCCAGTTGCTAACAACGTATTTGTGTGTGTGTGTGTTTTTGATGGCGTGAAATAGGTCTTAAATTCCTTCTTAATTGTCTTAAGAAGGTTTGAAAGGCTTAAATTTGACTTTGTAAAACCTGCAGAAACCCTGAAAGATACATAGATAAATGCTTTAAATAATTCTACTTCACAGTGTGAATGATATAATTATCTTTGCCTGGGCAGTCTAATTTAAGTGCCTTCCTGTGCAATGCTTATGTTCGGACTAGAGAATACACTTTATAAAATAATGAAGAAGGAACAAACAATAACTAACCTAAGCCCTTGTTTTTTTGTATCACCAGTATGAAGGTTGAAGTAATAGAAAAAGCCAGAAATTATTATTGATCTGCATGTAATATTTGGTACCGCTTTGTTAAAATTCTTGAAATCACCTCAGAAAAAGGCCTGTTTTGTACTCAAATGAATTTCTGAAAACTACCCTTCAGAGATTGTTGATAGATACACTTCCACTTCCAGCTATTGTACATTTATCCACAAACTACTTGACCTGTATTTGGCCTCAGTGTTTTCAGGAAAGCAATGCCATCAAGCTCATAGCATGCTGGTTACTCATGGTTTTCATCTGTCAGCTCATATAAGGCAAAAATGCATTACCTTTACTGAAGTCTTGGATTCAAGACTCTGATCATTATAGACAACATGGCTGTGGGAACACTCCCTGATTCACTGATGAAGTGTTTAAGGACATGCTGGCTATAGATGAGCTGCCTGTGTGGCCTTCAGCAGGGTGGGACTACATGATGGAGTGAGAAGATGACGTGAGCCAGGCGTCAGGAATAGCCAACAGCTTGTGGAACTGGGACAGAGAGACAGGACAGACAGTGCCATTAAATCCTCTTTGAGCCTAAACATTGCACTCATTTCTGATATTATGCATAATGTGTTAAAGTGCAAGAGGGCTAGCAAGGCTGTAACTAGCCAAAAGTATGTAGTGATGATCACTTTTCAACTGACCTATGATCAGCTGTGTTAACTGGCTATTATGTTTCAAGCTCAAAGGACCCTAAAGCTACCAGAGTTTTATTATATTGAATGATCTGCAATGTACTAATTACATGCTAACATCCTTTAGAGCTACACTAAATTGCTAAATGTTTGCGGACACCTGGTCATAAGTATGGTATGGTTTGAGCATCACATTCCACATTTAGTCCCAATTTGCTCTTATAATCCCCTCCACTGTTCAGGAACGATGTTCCACGAGATATTGCAGCGTGCTTGTGGAAATTTGTTTACATCAGTCACAAGGGTGTTAGTAAAGTCAGGTACTGATGTAGGTGAGGTGAGGAGGACTGGGTGCAATCAGTGTTCCAATTCATCCCAAATGTGTTCATTAGGGATGAGATCAGAGCTCTATAGCAGGCCAACGAGATCTTCATCTACAAAGCATGTAAACCATATCTTCATGGAGCTCACTGTGTGCACAGGGGCATTGTCGTGTTGGAACAGGTTTGGGTTTTCAAGTTCAAGTGAAGGCAAAATTTTATTATAGCGCATCAAAAGACGTCCTGTACAATTGTGGTACAATAGGTTTTGTGGTAACAGTTTGGAGAAGAACCGCATACCTGTATGGCAGGAAAGGTCAGGCATCCCAATACTTTGGTCCAAATAGTGTATGATATAAATGTGTGGCTGTACTGCATGTCATGCATGAATGCGTGGGGACAGTTTTTGAAACATACATTTTATTTATTCGCAGTAAGGTAAATAGTTTAGGCTACAAACTCTTGGCTCTTAATAAGCACTTAATATTATATAGTTTAATTTTAAATTAGAATTTATTAACTGATAAATTACTATAAACATGATACGGTTATTTAACTGTTGTATTGATACCATGTTGTTATGCTGTATTTTATATTTATTTTCTAATTATTTAATTCAATAAAATTAAATGGTCTAACAGTGAAGTTTATGGAAAAAGGGATGGGTAACATAACATAGATACGAACCGAAGAATTGTGATCCTGGTTACAGCCCTGTGTTCTGGTTTGGTGACTGTAGTTGAATTTGTTTGTTTGTTTTTTCTCTGTAGTGAGCACAGCACCACAACTCAAACAGGTATGTAGCAATAACGACCCCAACATAATCACAGCTGAATTAATGAACTAATAAAAAAATAAATTTCTTATGGTCCAAAAGCAGTGTGTTTAATATGTAAAGCTCGTTTCATTACTGTGTTTGGTGCCCCCTACAGGTGGGGAAGATCTCCAAAAACAAGAAGAAGAAGCTGAAGAAGAAGCAAAAGCGACAGGCAGAGCTGCTGGAGAAACGCATGCTGGAGATAGAGGCTTTAGAGAGGGAGGCTGAGAAAAAGAAAACCAATGAGGGGCTAAACCCGCCTCCAGGACCCACACTGGCACTTGCTGAGAGTGAAGATGAGGACGACGAAGAGGAGGACATAGAGGACGAGGAGGAAGAAGAAGGAGAGAGGGAGCGGCCTGTTAGATTAACCAACCACACATGTAAGTGGTTCTTGATTATAACTGAGACATTTCGGGTTTAGATTTTATCTAAAACAGCTGAAACTGCAGACAATCAAGGTTTGCTTTGATTTTTGTGTATTTATGCACAGCTTTGGTCAGGTAAAACAGCAAAAACCAAACTGGTATTCACTTACAAATACAAATAAATTGCTAATGCTGCTAATCTGTTAAGGTTCTTTGTGTACACTTATGCAAAAGGCCTATATTAACACATCTGACAAATACAAATTGTATTGTTAGCATTTAGCATAACCTTTTCTGTGTAATGTTGAAACATGGGCACTCTGGACTTTTATATTTATCTCTACAAACTATCATTAAAATACACATTATTGCCAAACGTTTGTGGACACCTGGTTTTAAGTATGGTATGGTGTATAAGTATGGTACGAGCCTTTTGAGAATCACATTAAACATTTAGTTCTAATTTGCTCTAATAGCAATAAGAGCAAGTAATTCCCTCTTTTGGGAAGATGATCCACTAGATTTTGGAATGTGCTTGTGGAGATTTGTGCTCATTCAGAGACAATGGTGTTATAAAGTACTGATGAAGGTGAGGTGAGGAGGCTTGGGGTGCAGTCAACCTTCTAATTTATTCCAAAGGTGTTCAATAGAGTTGAAGTCAGATCTCTGTAGAAGGAGATCTTCCACTCTAACCCACCCATCTTCATGGAGTTTGCTTCGTGCACAGGGGCATTGTCATGCTGGACCAGGTTTGGGTCTTTTAGTTCAAGTGAAGGGAAAATGTCATGCTACTGCATCCAAAGACCCCCGATACAACTGTGTGCCTTCAGCTTTGCGATAACAGATCAGGCAAGAAACACAAATGGCTGGGAAAGTCAGGTGTCCCAATACTTTTGTCCATGTAGTGTATACTGTATCAGATATACACTTTTCAGTTTACAGCCCTGTGTCGGTGTCCCATACTCTTTGTATTTTATAATTCCTCTTCATCCTCCTTTTTTGTTTGGCTCATCACCACTGGAGCCATCACATGGCCTTCAATCAACACAGAGAGAGCTTTCAGCACAAGTGGGTCAGCAGCTGCAGGTGTAGCACAGAGGATTCTAGAAAGAACTCATTTTTGCGGTGTGCTCACATGGATGTGCGAACCTGTGCTTTTAAAATGGCAAACGTGCATATGATACATTAATTGTTGGTCATGGGAATGCTAATCACTGTTGCTAGGCAACTGGAAAATAAGGATGCTGACCATAAGCTAATTACAGTTTTTCTCAGCTGCTTTGGTGCGTTTCTCAGATCGTAAATGAAATTCTCAAGTCAAGTCAAGAGTCAAAACTACTTGTTCAACCTCCACATTGTGTAGTCACTTGTGCTCATCATAAAAGCATTTCTTATTGCTTTGATCAAATTGTAAATGCTTTTGTACAATTATTTATTTGATTGTATAAAATTGTCCGTGGTTTCCTACATTATCAGTTGTTAATGTCATGTTGATTTAAAATATGTTATATTGGTTTCACCTGAATAGTCTTAACCCCTAAAACATCTCAGTTGATTGCATAAGTCATTGAATGCTAAATGGTTAAACCAGTTGCCATCATCTGTCATCTAAAATTTCTATTAAACTTTTTTTGTAAATGTGACTTGAATTGATTAATTGTGCAGATGAATCTTGAATTTTACTAATGAAGGCGAGTGTACGGCATTAGATCAAAAGAATTATCAACTAGTTCTTTAAAACAGGTCAAAGGTGAATTTCATGAGCTCATAAGTTGAGCAGTTGAGAGCCCAACTTGGTGCTGATGTCATTTGTACTCACAACCTTCTGATCAGAAGTCCAAATTATTTAACCACCGAGCTGCACAAATTCACAAACAAATCACAGAAACTTTAAGAAATGTTAACATTCAATGTAATTGTGATTTATGAAATAGTGATTTACTAGAGTTAATTGTTTATTTGGAGTCTTAACATGAAATCCCGTCACTAATCCCTTTATTGGGAGCATCTTACTAATACTGGGCAGGAACCCTCTTTGTTGTGGACTTCACAATAAAATAGAATCATTCTTAAGAGACTTCGGTCCATGTTAATATAATTGCAACACCTAATTGCTGCATTCGTCAGCTGCACATTCATGCTGTGAATTTCCCATTTTCCCACTACAGCCTGTGCTTCTTTTTTCTGCTTACTATGGTTGTAAAGGTTATTATTTAAGGTTATTATAGTCTTCCTCTCAGCTCAAACCATTTTGGCCATCCTCTTCTGACCTGTCTCATAAAGAAAGTTTTCTTCTGCAGAACTGCAGCTGGATCTAACCTCTTAGATCTATTGTGTATGTGCAGGAGATAAACCCTCAATGAAATACTCACACCAGCTCATCTGGAACCAACAAAAATAGTTAAAGTTGCCAAGATCACATTTTTCCATGGAGAACTGCAGGATTTTTCTCATTGCACTGCTGCTATTTGTGGCAAATTGGTTGTTTGGATAATTGCATAAAAGAGAATGTGCCTAATAAAAAGACCAGTCAGTGTATATTTTAATCCATTCTGTTCTATTTCAGTATTAAATATCTCCCTGTCCAAAGTTACTGAACTGGAAATAAATGTAGAGGGAGACACTTTGAGGTCTGTTAATAGAGAGACAGGCAAACCTCCAACTTCCTCTTCGCCCCCTCAGTGTGTACACATATGTGTGCAAACACACACACACACACACAAACACACACTGGATTTTAGCTGCTTCATTCATTTTAGTCTGAGAAGAGAATCCTTCATTTTCTCTACTTTTTTCTGATGTTCTAGGTGCAGCTCCTTCAGAACCAGAGCAGGAGGATGAGGAGGACTGCGATGTATCTCCTAACACAGATGTACCCAATGATGGAAATCCCCCTCTGGCGACAAAGATTAACACTCCACCACATGAACCGAGCAACAACCCTGCAAATGAGGAGGAAGAGGAGGAGGAACGAGAAGAAGAAAATGAAGAAGATAAGGTGGAGCAGGAAAGAGCACCAGAGCAGCAGGAAGCCAAGGAGTGTCAGGAGGATGCAAAGGGAGCAGCAGACCTGCTTGAAGCCGTATCTTGTGACAAGAAGCTGGAACAAAAGACAAATGAGTGTGCAACGGAGGAGCAGCCTAAGCTGCCGAAAGAAGAAGAGGAAAGAAGAGAAGAGGAAAGCGATGAGGAAGACGAAGACCAAGCTGATGACGAAGATGACGATGATGACGATGAAGCCGAGGATGATGTCCAAGAGCTTAGGAATTCCACAGAGAGACACAATGACACTTTAAAAACCAACGGTCACGCAGTGGTGGATACATTACATCTATCAGAACTTGTGCCCGTGGTGCCCTCATCCTCACCTCTGCTGTGCCCGCTGGTGGAGTCGGAGCTCAGTGCCACTGACCGGGACGCCTCTGATGCCTCTTATGAGCTATTTAACGGACAGATGGCGGCACTCAGTAATGGCGCTCGACACAGAGCCACGGCACCACGCTTTCCCGAGCTCCCACTAGACCCCGAGGCCGAGGAAGAAGAAACAAACCTGAACCCTCATGCTGAGCGCAGCCGCACTGTCTCATCCTCCAGCACTGGAGACACTCCCAAAGGTGACTGACACACACACACACACGCACACACACACACACGCACACACACACTGCTATATGTTTACTCCTGACAATTGCAGACCAAAGTTTGGTCATATTTTTTTTTTTTATTATACAGCAATACATTTATTTTTATGTAAAATACTGCATTATAGATATAGTACAGTATTAACAAAATGTTTTTAGTTCTTCTATATCATTTGTCTTATTCTTGATGGTACACTATTTTGCCAAAAGTTTATGGACACCTAGTCATGTACAGTAAGTAGTACAAGTACAGTATGTGCTTTTTGAGCATCGCATTCCACATTTGTTCCAAATTTGCTATTATAATACCCTCCACTCTTCTGGGAAGATGTTCCACTAGATTTTGGAGTGTGCTTGTGGAGATTTGTGCTCATTCAGACACAAGTGTGTTAGTAAAGTCAGGTACTGATGTAGGTAAGGAGGCCTGGGGTTCAGTCAGCAATCACTTTCATCCCAATAGGGTTCAATAGGGTTGAGTTCAGCGCTCTATAGCAGGGGATCTTCCACTCCAACCCATGCAAAGCATATCTTAATGGAGTTTGCTTTGTGCACAAGGGTATTGTCATGCTGAAACAGGTCTGGGTTTCTTAGTTCAAGTGAGGGGAAAATGCGTCCAAAAATGTCCTACACAATTGTGTGCCTTCAGCTTTACAATAACGTTTTGGAAAAGAACCATATATGGCTGGGAAATCGGGTGTCCCAATACTTTTGTCCTTCTAGTATATCTATCTACTTGCTCCAAATGATCTCATTGTACAGTGACATTAAAGATATATGTGTTACAGAAAGGACATAATCAGTAGTCTAAATTAGTTATAAGTGAGTGCATATGTAGAGTAATTTAGACAGATTATGCTTACTGTATTGTTCTAATAACTAAACATGTTCTAATCAGCCCTGTACTGGTTCACTCAGCTAAAGCACGGGCAGCTGACCTACTGGTGAATCCTCTGGACCCTCGCAATGCTGATGTTCTCCGAGTGAAAATAGCAGACCTGGGCAATGCCTGCTGGGTGGTAAGATGATTTGTTTTGTCGATTTGTAATCCATGCATTTTCAAAACTTACCCGGGAAGCAAAATAAAATATGTGGTGTCATTTTGTTTTCAGTCTAATCTGTGGCCAGATTATTAGACACACCTTCATCTTTACAAAAATCTTTCAAATCATGTGGCTGGCGTCATTATGGGGTAAAAATCCGGCCAACACTAAATGTGACATGATAGATGGCAATTGTGTGCCAGTCTTTTGTTGGGGATGGAGCAATGTGCAAAAATATGACCAGTTATCAGAAATCCTGTGGAAAAAAGCTTATAGATCACAGATCTTAAAAGAGACATGGTAAGAATCATGCAAGCAATCAGACAGGCTTTTCAGCATTAATACACAGAATACTTCAGATTTCCAGATTTTTGTTAAACAACTACTACTTAAATTGACAAAAATGACCAAAAGTCATGTGTGCTACCCTGGAAGAACTTTCTCAGGTACAGGTGGCTTGCGGCACTAGACTTTTTGGAACAATTGGAATTTATGGGAAGGTGGGTAAAACTGTAAGAACACTGTTTGGCAAGTAGGAAATATGATTCTTTAGTTGCTAGTTTATACTGCTTAGCCTTTTATACTGAGAATGTTCGTGAACTCGAGTTACAGGGTGTGTTGAGTTTTTTCCATGTTTTTCATTAAAGTTATGTGGGTTCCTTCAACTTAAAAAACATGTATGTAGGTTGAATGTCTGTGTTAAATTGCTCCTGGTTGTGAATTTGTACAGTGGTGGACAGTAATGAAGTAAATGTAATTCATTACTGTACTTAAGTAGCTGTTTTCATGCATCTGTTCTTTACTGAAGTATTTTTATTTGGGGAGACTTTTACTTTAACTTCACTACATTTCAAAGTCAAATATCTTACTTTTCACTCAACTACATTTTGCGAAATCAGTCGTTCATTTTTATTTCAGAGTGGATATAAACTAATCCTGTCAAACATGCAGCAAGCCACCAATCACCGAATTTGAACTTGTATTGATTGTCGCATGCATCTGCTTGTATCTACTTACCACGAACATACAGTTCAGCATAAGTTCAACAGCAAGCAGAACATTTTGGGAGGAATAAATGATAAAAGAAACTCCTTATTTGCACTTGTCACAACACCCGTGGCCTTATTTGTGCTTTTTTTTTAAGTAGTTAAAAAGAAGGTTTTGGGCTCATAATCATTTAAATAGATATCAATCAGTGTTTGAATCATTAAAATCATTCTATTAATAGATGGTGTGCTGAGAGTAACATAAGAGTCTTTTCAAATAAACTGAGTTATAAAGCAAAGAGTCTTGTGACAAAATTTACAATAGGAACATTATAGCCATAATAAATCATTGTACTTTGGATGCTTAAGTCCATTTGAAGACAAATACTTTTGTACTTTTACTCAATCAAAAGGTTAAAGGGAGCACTTTTAATTTTACTGGAGTCATATTTTACCAAGTGTATCTCTACTTTAACTCAACTACATGGTTTGTGTACTTCATCCATCACTGGCAGCATCTATTTCAAACTTCTAGTATGTAGAAATTTAAGTATGCATACTAGTATTTTAAGTGTGTATACTCAACATTTGAGGGTGAATACTAAAATTTAAGTGTGCATACTAGAATTTTAAGTGTGCAAACTAGAAATTTAGGAGTGCATACTAGAAATGTAAGTATGCATATTAGAATTAAGTGTGTATACTTGAATCTGACAAAGTAATAAAGGCATCTTTCAAAGATCACTGGTGGACAGTAATGAAGTAAATGTAATTAGTTACTGTACTAAAGTAATTTCTTTTTATTTGGGGAGATTTTACTTTAACTTCACTACATTTCACAGTCAAATATCTCACTTTCACTCAACTACATTTTGCGGAATCAGTCGTTCATTTTTATTTAAGAGGGTATTTATCAGGGTAGAGCTCAGACTCTGTTTTGAACTTGTTTTGATCGCTGCTTGGTGGTGTCTATTTTTTACCAACATACAGTTCAGCATCAGTTCAACAGCAAACAGAACATTTTCAGAGGATTAAAATGTGGAAGAAACTAGAGGTTGACCGATATGGGTTTTTTTTGGCCGGTGCCGATATTTGGAAATCAGGGCAGCCGATATCTGATGATGGAAGAAACTCCTGACTCGAACTTGTCACAACACCCGTGGCCTTATTTGTGCTTTTTTTAAGTAGTTGAAAAGATTTTATCTCATGATTATTTAAATGGATATTAATCAGTGTTTGAATCATTAATATCATTCTGTTAATAGATGGTGTGCTGAGAGTAATATTAGAGTCTTTTCACATAAACTTATTGATAAACTTATTAATAAGTTGATAAAGCAAAGAGTCTGGTGACAAAATTGATAATAGGAACATTATAGCCATAATAAATTATTGTACTTTGGATGCTTAATTGCATTTAAAGACAAATACTTTTGTACTTATCCTCAATTAAAAGTTTAAAGGGAGCACTTAAAATTTTACTGCAGTAATATATAGAGTGGATCTCTACTTTAACTCAACTACATGCTTTGTGTACTTCATCCACCATGGAATTTATATATGAATAGTGTCATGTGATGGACTGGCATCCAATCCGGGGGGAATTCGCTTAAGAATCTGTAAAAATAAACTTAAACTGTAGTCAAATAACCATATTGAGAAGTCAAAATTAGTCACTAGAACATTTAATCAGAAAATGAATAAACAAAACAGGATTGGAAAAAGCTTGTACATATTATGCTGATAAAAGTATCAGAACGTCATAATTTTAAGCTATGCACACGTCCAGCTTGATAGCGTATTACCACAGAGTGTTTCAAGCACATAACAGCGAGTTTACATTTCTTCAGTGGCCTGCACAGATTGCAGCTCTTAACTCTCTTGAGCATCTGTGGGATGAGGTGGAAAATGCTGTTATGTAATGCAGTCATTCTGCATGATACAGCATTTCTGCACAACATCTTGTACATTCCATTCCATTTGTTATTGCTCTCAAACCAGCCTTGTTGTCTATACTGTATTTTAAAAATGCTGGAAAAATGCACTGAAATGTAGTTTTATTTACAGCAAGGCCTAAGGAAAGGGAGCACGCTTTTTTGCGCTATTTCTTTATTTTCAAGTTCAACGTGTGGGTTTAAAAGATGTGTGGACAGAGTTTTTGACCAAAGGTGTCAAGAGGGTACCAAGTGGCTGTAAATTTGGAGCTAAAATGGGTTTAAAAATGAAACGTTAGATGTCACATTTGTTGTTATGTCACTCCACCCACATAAACGCAGGTACATCTATGAGTGTCCACATAAAACTTGGTGACACATTGAACATGATGTGAGAAGAAATGCATGTAAAATAAATAAATAAATAAATAAATACTTTGAGTGTATATACAAAATACTTCATCAAGTCAAGTCAAGTCAAGTAGCTTTTATTGTCATTTCAACCATATATAGCTGACGCAGTACACAGTGAAATGAAACAATGTTCCTCCAGAACCCCGGTGCTACATGAAACAACATAAAACAACAGTCACAGAAACAGAAAAAAACAGGGCCAAGAACTAGTAGAAAAATACTTGCCAAATAAAGTGCATGTGTGCAACTTGGTGCAAACAGTGCAGAAAGACAACACAAGACAGTGCAAGACAATACACAAAACAAAAGACAGTGCAACACAAGACAGTGCAAGACAACACAGGACAGTGCAAGACAATACACAAAACACAAGACAGTGCAAGACAACACAAGACAGTGCAAGACAACACAGGACAGTGCAAGACAATACACAAAACACAAAATAGCTCTGCCAGTAAACCTGTCGTAACAAAATAAGGTGAACAGTAGCACAAAAATATAAACAGAATATTGTGCAAATAAACAATTAGCAGCAATCAAGATAACGTGAACAGTGGCAAAAAAAATTGTGGACAGAATAAATAAAAAAAAGAACAAATAGCAGCAATCCCAGATGTGCAAAAACGGCATGTAAACATTTTGCGGTATTTAAATGTGGTACTGAATCATGGGTGTGCGAAGTGTATGATGTGTGTTGATTCCTGTTTGTACAGATCAGTCACACAAAGTGAGTATGAGTGTGAGACCTTATTTAAAAGATAACTATTTAATACTATTGAAAGTCCAGTGTCTGCTAGTTTGTCTCAGACGGTGCCGAATCACTGATTCTCTTTTGTTTCCAGCACAAGCACTTCACAGAAGACATTCAGACACGGCAGTACCGCTCCATTGAGGTCCTGATTGGAGCTGGTTACAGCACTCCTGCAGACATCTGGAGCACTGCCTGTATGGTAAGCAATAAACCGAGTCTATGTGTGCATGTTCATTACAGTGTGCAGAACTAGTACAGGACTATATTTGCATCAGCCAATAGAACAGAAACACAAACACTGATCAGTTAGATCTATCCAGCTTTTTATATTCTCCTTGTCAATCCCTGGAGCTGTCAAAACGAATAAGTGATATCTGATCGTCTCTTTCTGATGGTCTTTGTACATGATAATAAGGCAAACGTACTGTCAAGTCATCCCAGAATTACCATAATTAGCCTTCTTCCGACTTACAAAAACATTCAAGCCTCTCGCAGAGCCTTAATCAATAGCTGGCAGGAAAATGCATGTCGCATGTCCCAGATGTGAAATAACTGGCTCTCAACTGAGTCTCCTCAGGCTACAAAACTAGCTCTAATTTATGTGATGCTTATTAATAACTGCTCATATTTATTATGGGGGGACGTGATGGTATGTTTCTAATACTAAAGCTTTAAGCTTCTGTACGTATAAGCTGTGTTTTATATTGAAGCATAACCTTGTAGCAAATTTATCACTAACTGGATCAGATTGTTGATACACCTTTTTATCAAAGGAAAAAAAGATACATTTTTATCAGATGTACGTCAGACATAATACAACTGAATACACTTATGTATGAACACATGTACATCTATACCCGCACGTTAACATACCAGAATACTCCCATATATACAGTACAGACCAAAAGTTTGGACACTCCTTCTCATTCAAAGAGTTTTCTTTATTTTCATGACTATGAAAATTGTAGAGTCACACTGAAGGCATCAAAACTATGAATTAACACGTGGAATTATATATGGAATTATATACATAACAAAAAAGTGTAAAACAACTGAAAATATGTCATATTGTAGGTTCTTCAAAGTAGCCACCTTTTGCTTAGATTACTGCTTTGCACACTCTTGGCATTCTCTTGATGCCTACTTTGAAGAAACTACAATATGAAATATTTTCAGTTCACTTTTTTGTTATGTATATAATTCCACATGTGTTAATTCATAGTTTTGATGCCTTCAGTGTGATTCTACAATTTTCATAGTCATGAAAATAAAGAAAACTCTTTGAATGAGCAGGTGTGTCCAAACTTTTGGTCTGTACTGTGTATATATATATATATATATATATATATATATATATATATATATATATATATATATATATAATATAATCTTTTGGTCTGTACTGTATATATAATATATATACAGTACAGACCAAAAGTTTTGGTCTGTACTGTAGATATACACATTACATTTTTGTTCACTGGACATATGCTCATCAGAAATATTGATGGAAAAAAGAAAAAAAAAGTACAAATGCTGTAGGGAGTGATCTTTCACGTCTTTACACCATAATTTTTATTTTAAAAAATTTAATCAGGTCTATAAGAGCATATTTGGTCCATGTTTCCCAGTACAAAGCGAATTGTTTTAGTTTATGATTTACAAATGCTCTTATTTGCTCAATTTTATAAACATCCATTTTGATTTCCATCCATTGCATTCAGTGAAGGACTCTCCTGTGACAAACATTTTTGGGTAAAACTCTTTCCAACAGCAATCAGCAATATATTCATCCAATATTTATCTACTTTTAACCATTTCTGGGGTATTTGTTTTCCAAAAAGAAGGATTTTACTCTCAAAAGGTATTATACTTTTAAAAATATCCTGTAAAGCAATATGCATTCTTCACCAATAGTCCATAATAACATAGAAGTACCAGAAAACATGGTAAAGGGTTGCGTTTTGATTCCAAAGTTTCTCCCACATACGAAAAAATTGCAACTATAGTGTACTTTCTGAGGTGATGTAATAAAATGTCATATCAAGTTTTTCCACCAAAACTCTCCATTTTTGTGACTTGGAGCATTTCCATTGACACCTCCATATTATTGTCCACTCTTCCTCTTTTATAATTATCCCTCCTTCCTTCTCACACTTCATTTTAATATAAGAAGTCAAGTGTGTTTTAAGATTTAACAGACATTTGAATATGCATGAATTTATCTAAGTTATATGTTTTTCTGAATAATTCTATTATGCCTACCCTTGTACATCATCTTCATAATAACAAAATGGCTGTATAGAAATCTTGTGTTTCATAAGAAAGTTTCCCTTTATGTGCTTCAAAACTGGATAATGTATTATTTTTTATTATATTACAAAAAAATAATTATCTCCTTAAATCTGATCTGTTTGCTGTAAATTCAGAATTGTATGCACACCATTTAAGAGGGATGTGTTGATACACTTTTATATGTATTTTTCTTTTTACAGGGATTACCAGAAGAAATAGAACTAAAACTAGAAATAAGCTTTTTTTTATAGTCCGGAATAAATCTTTCATATAATAGCTATGTAATTTAAGATTTGTGAATACATAGCAGTTCAATAATTGGACTGCGGTTATGTGTCAGACATTAATCGTGCTTCAGTTAGAGGCTGTTTAACGCTCCTGTTTCTGTCCCATTCAGGCGTTTGAGCTCGCGACTGGAGACTATCTATTCGAGCCACATTCAGGAGAGGACTATTCGCGTGATGAAGGTAAATCTCAGCTCACAATTATGTTTTGTTACTATTAATATATTAATACATATATTACTACATTCATTTGGTTACGGTTGTGCTGCTATAGCATGGTTTTGCTAATTATTTACTGCTGTACCACATTTTTACTTCTCTGGCTAGTATTTGAGTGTATATAATTGTAGAATTAAATTGTAAATTTAAAGTTTATGTGCCCGGTTTCTAAGATTTCTCTAACTAACATTCATCACTAAGTTCCTCATTTCACCCTTTCCTTTCTTTTAGCCAAACGTTAATTCAGTCTCACCCATTCTCCTCCATTGTTTTTAACTCAATCTCAACCTTTCAGTCTTTTCGAACCCCATGCATTCTAACCACACACATACTCTATATCCTTTAATTTCTCATCGCTCGATCAGCACCGTTTCTAGGCATGGGTAAAATAGGCGGTCGGCTAGGGCACAAACAGCTGGGGGCGCCAGTGAGCGCCTCTGCCCCTTTGCCACGCTTGCCCTTGCCCCGTCCTCAACCCACCGAGAGAATTATTAATGTTATCATTATTATTACTACATAGTAGCAGTGATTACTTGTGATTATCTGAGCAGTGTCTCTGGTGATAGTGGCTGCTGCTGTTAGGAAGAGAAATAGAAATGTAGAGGGTTCAAGTTCAAGTTTATTTCTATAGCGCTTTTCCCAATGGACATTGTCTGAAGGCAGCTTTACAGAACTTAAGAATTAAAGTACTTGATGTGTATTTATCCCTGATGAGCAGCCAGGGGGCGACTGAGGCAAGGAAAAACTCCCTTAGATGAATGAACCATGAGAGGAACCAGTATCAAAAGTATCAAGAGTGAGAACTAACATGAGCAGTAACATGAGTGATTATGAGTAATGTCCTTTCTAAAGTCTTATACAGTCAGTTAACGTTGTGGAACCAGAAGCTACTGAGCAACTCAACATCTGAGATCATTATATATCTAACACCAACTCCTCCATGCCAGAGCCTCGATTTGAAAAGGTCCGAAATGAAACTTTATATGAAGTGGAATCTTAATGCCGATGGTACGTCTCTAGATGGTTCGGGATGTTTGCGGGGTTGGCATCTACTTTTTTGACGGTCCATAATCTTCATGAGGTGGCATGTGACTGGATTTGGGGTAACCTCAGGATGCCTCAGGATGGGTAGAGAAAGAGAAGCAGTGGAGAGGAATTAGCGTAGCTGCTGTTCATAATATTAACAAGCACAAGTTGATAATGTGCATGTGATCATATGTTCTGGAGCACAAGGTTATGATGTGATGTTTGTTATGTGTAGGCTTTGCTAAAAAGAGTTTTTAATCTGCACTTAAACTGGGAGAGTGTGTCTGAGCCTCGAACACTGTCAGAAAGACTATTTCAAAGTTTAGGAGCTAAATGTGAGAATGCTCTACCACCTTTAGTGGACTTTGCTATTCTAGGAACTACTAGAAGTTCAAAGTTTTGAGATCTCAAGGAGCGTGACGGATTGTAGCGTGTTAGAAGACTGGATAGATACATGGGAGCTAAACGATTTAGTGTTTTTTAAATAAGTAGCAGTTGTTTGTAGTCGATTTGAAAATTAACAGGAACCCAGTGTAGGGACGATAAGATTGGGGTTATATGATCATATTTTCTTGACCAGGGTGTCAGGGAACATTGTCCATGCTTACCTGGATTAAACTATTTCATCATGAAAAGGTCAAAGCTATCAGAGCCTCAGTATTGTAAAAGGAAAAAGAGGATGAGAAAAAGAAAGTGAAATATAGAGTTATGCTACTAATTACTAATTGCTTTAGTAATTGTTGCTCCATCATCACAAGCCCAAAATGATACAGCAGCGAAATATTAGCATAGTAAAAATTACCTGATCAGAAATGGCTGTTTGGTGGAACCTAACCAAGGAATTTCAGGCAATTTTCAGTGCACATTCAGTGCAATGTGTTAGGTTGCAACAAACCCAAATGTAGAAATTTAGCAACAGAAATGTATGAGATCCCATCTCAGATCAGATTGTTTTGGGCCAATTTTCCCTGTAGGCCATGTATTTTTTTTCCTCATCCTCATCAAGTTGATTCTCTGCACTATTTCCTCAGCATCACACCCAAAACAGCGTCTTACACATGTCTATAAATAGCATGATGCTGGAGGACTGGACTCAATTAATGGCTTGTATAAATTAAGCTAAGCATGGGGAATGTTACTCTGTATGTTTTCTCCAGTTAATCTGTGTTTATCGCTATACTTTATCACTAACTCTGTCTTTCTGTCTTCTCTCTAATTCCTCTCCCTCTTCCTCCTCCTCCTCCTCCTCCCTTTTCTCTTCTCATCATGTCATCCATACTTCTGCACTGTTTTCCCTGTACATCTACTTTTTCTTCTCCCCTCTGCCTCTGCTTCTGTAGATCACATAGCCCACATCATAGAGCTCTTGGGCTGTATTCCACGCCACTTTGCTCTATCTGGAAAATATTCTCGGGAGTTCTTCAACCGGAGAGGTAGCTGTAGGAGCACTTGGGGAGGACGAATACATGCGCAGTCCCACTCGATACAGACAGTATCTGTTAGCTGTTAGCAAATTCGCCACTAATTTGAATTTGAGGACTTTACGGGAATCGTATCTGTCTGTTCACGAGCTAAACTGCCATGCATCTACTCGTCCTCCTGCACAAGTGTGTGTGCATGATTTACTCATGTCTACGTGTGTGTTTTGTTGCTTGTGTGTTTGTATGTGTGTGTGTGGTGGTCAGACCACATCGCTCTGATTATGGAGCTGCTGGGGAAAGTCCCACGTAAAGTCATCGCTGCAGGGAAATACAGCCGTGAGTTCTTCTCAAAGAAAGGTAATAGAGCTCCTCATCTTCAGCTGTACAGGAACCAAATCTTAGAGAAATTGAAGAAAACATTAAGACAGGAGTCCCAGCATTCCATGTACAAAATCACATACACTGAACAGGCATAACATTATAAAAATGATAACATTATGACCGGTGAAGTGAATAACACTGATTATTTTTTATCATGGCACGTGTTAGTGGGTGGAATATTATTAGGCAGCAAGTGAACATTTTGTCCTCAAAGTTGATGTGTTAGAAGCAGGAAAAATAGGGGTGCGTAAGGATTTGACCGAATTTGAAAAGGACCAAATTGTGATGGCTGG
This sequence comes from Silurus meridionalis, assembly GCF_014805685.1. Lineage (NCBI taxonomy): Eukaryota > Metazoa > Chordata > Actinopteri > Siluriformes > Siluridae > Silurus > Silurus meridionalis. The sequence continues at coordinate 8,292,614 of NC_060893.1, read as the reverse complement.
ACGACTGAGTCAGAGCATCTCCACAACTGCAGCTCTTTTGGGCTGTTCCCAGTCTGCAGTGGTCAGTATACATCAAAAGTGCTTCAAGGTTTGATGCACGCGAGAGCGAAGGCTGCCCCGTGTGGTCCGATCCAACAGACGAGCTCCTGTAGCACAAATTGCTGAAGAAGTTAATGCTGTTAATGCTCGATGGGTCACGGCTGTTTTTGGCAGAAGAGGAACCAACACAATATTAGACAGGTGGTCAGAATGTTATGCCTGATCGGTGTATCTGATTAGGACTGATTAGGAAAACAAAATATTAGATGGCAGGGCTGAAGGACAAGGCCAGTCTTCAAACTCTTTTGATGTTCTTAAATTTACAAGTTTTGGAACTCCTGGATAATCCTGATGAAGTACTATACAGTTCCTGGAAGCGTTCCTGCTTTGCATTTCCTCAGCACTTCATTGACGGTAATTATTGTATTAAATAACTTCAGGGCAAATCTAAAATTTCATTATATCAACAGAGTGAACATGCACCAAAGTAGAATCATACGGGATCAATTTTCTTTTGCTATGTAAATATGATGTTAATATTTATGTAGTGTTATTAAAAAATGTATTTACTTTTTCAAGCAGGAAGCACAAGCTTGGAAATCTTTCACTTTGCTGGCTTGCCTCGTGCACACAAGTCAAGTTTGATTTATTCTATAAATTTAACCAACCACCAAATCAAATGCTCCACTGCTGTCATTTTTGAGAAGCACATTATTTTCTACCTTTGGAGCAGAAACTAGTGAGGTTCCCCGACTCCGAGGCCTGTAAAATCAAACACTAACATTTTTTTTTTCACCTCAAATCTGATACCAATAGCAGAATTCTCATGTAAATACTGTGTAGGTGCTGAAAACTGATGCTTATTAATTAATCCTGGTGTTCATTTGAATCAGAAAAGTCTTGTTTGGGGTCCAAGCACCAAAGGTTCTAGAAACCTATCACATTTTCTAGGATATTTCTTTGTCTTATTACTATTATTACTAAAACAGTATGGAGAACAAATACCACAAAATATAGAAACAGTCAATTTGAAGGAAAGATGCAGTTTAGCCCCCAGTACTCAAGTACAAAAAGAGACAGACAATAGGCCCGATGGTGATACAAAAACCGAATCTTTTTTCTTGGCCCATTTTTTTCAGAACCGCACGTCCCACCGAGAACTGCGCTGTAAAAAGAGCTATTTTTCTCCCCTCACTTAGATTTTGCCTTATGTGCAAAAGCTATTTGGATTTCAGGTTAGACACAATAGTGGAGACCTAAAAAAACAATCAAAAACTTGAAAACAATATGGCTGTCACATGCCAATCAACCCTAAATTAAGCCTAATTTACTTAAACGGCTGTAACGCAAGATTGTTTGAAAAGGTTAACACAGGACATTTGTTAGATCGTGCTAAATTTCAGGATTAACCATACATGAGGGGCAGGGATACATAAAAAAAAATCTGTTCCTCGCGAACCCGGTTCTTTTCATAATGATGTAATGACATAATAAACGTAAGAACATGGCCGTCTAAGATAATATCGTAATCGATGTTTCAACGATGTGCGATTTGACAAACAAAACGCACTTACAGAGTGCATTCATTCATTACATGATGAAGTTGAGTAGGTTAGAGTCGCGCGTGTGTGCATTTAGAGTGCGTTATTTCGCTGCATGATTCAGTCTATTAAACTGCATTTCGAATGATCACAAATTTCTAGATGTGGAGGCAGAAAATGTGTAATTAATATAGTGAATCAATATCATACGAAAAGTGCCTCAGCCCCAAAAAAACAACAAAAAAACAGCTATTTAGATTTATATTATAAAATGTATATTATATTCATACTGAAATATTAAATACAGCCAAAATGTCTTATTATTCTAACTGACTGATTAAAAGTATGAATTAGACTCAAAAGATGATGCACACAAATACATTTAAGCATATTGAAAAAGATTAATCTCTGTCACTGCTGTGAACTGACCACCACACAGAGTGTATGTAGCATATCGAAAATTTTAGGAGTCAGCAAAATATCGTCTAATTGATGTTAGCGATATATCATTTTATGTCAATATCCCTACTGCCATTTGTATTTGCGCAGACATTCGACAGGTTTAAAAGTGACCCATTGTGAAATTGTGAATGTTAAATATTAGAGCGGATCAGTGGATTAGCAGGAATAATGGTCGTGTCGCTGATACCAGTTTATATCTTTTACTGGTCATTGTGTTCTTTTTGGGTCATATAATAAGAGAGTCATCGCACAGGCTCAGCGTAGTTTGCTGATTGCCGACAGCACTGTGGACCATCTGCAGACAAAAAAAAAACCCAGACGTTGTTATTCAAAACATCATTTCATCACGAGTAAATTCTGTAAAGTAAATCCAGTTTTCTCTTCGTTTCTCTCTGTAGGTGAGTTGCGGCACATCACTAAATTAAAGCCCTGGTCTCTGTTCGACGTCCTGGTGGAGAAGTACGGCTGGTCACCCGAGGACGCCAGCCACTTCACAAACTTCTTGTTGCCCATGCTGGAGATGGTTCCAGAAAAACGCGCCTCTGCAAGAGACTGCCTCAATCATCCGTGGCTGAACTCGTAGCACCTTTCCGATGTTAGCTCTTTCCCCCTAGTGGCAGGCTTTGGAACTGCATCTTGCTCTCAGTCTGGGGGGAGAAAGAGGTCAGAGAGACAGTGAATGAGAGGGAGAGAGAAGGAGAGAATGAGAGAGAGAAAGAGAGAGAGAGAGAGAGAGAGAGAGAGAGAGAGAATGGGAAAGTAAGGGTTTGTGTGTGGACTAATGTAAGACTGGACCATGTCGGCGTGAGCTACTACAGGTGGAAATTTGCATTGACTGTCCACTCTTTTGCACCTTCAGACACACACACACACACACACACACACACACACACACACACAAAACACAAACACAACACACAGTGCTGCTCATTAATTCGGATTCCATTTTTCAGATAAATGACTGGTGTGATGTTTTGTATCCTGTAAAAATGATGTGAAAAGAAATATGCAATGGAAGAGCAATGGAGTGTAAATGTGTCGAATCAAAATAAGCATTGTGAGACACAGCAGCCGGCTCCAGGGTCCCCGGGTCGATCCCTTAGCTCGGGTTAGTGTCTGTGTGAAGTTCCACACGCTCTCTTTGTCCACATGGGTTTCTTCCCACACACAGTACTGATAAATTTACCCCTAGACTTTCAAAAATGTATGAATGTGTGTATAAAGTGTATTCCAGATTTGGATCGACCATGGACCCATCGTGACCAGTATTAACTGGTTACCAAGGATTGAATGGATGGATGGATGGATGAATGAGCATTAAACAGATTTAGAAGATTATAGTCTATAACCAAATCAGTGTCCTTAATGTTCAGGCTAAAATTTTAGTTTTTTTTTTTTTTTTTTTTAAGCCAAACTTTCCTTGAACTACCTTCAAAATAACTGTGTTTGCTTTGCCTCAATGCTCCAGTGTTCAAACTCCAATTGGCTCCAAACACATCAAGGGACCTCATACATCATCGTCACTGTGAGCTGGTGGAACCGATCAAGATGGACGCATGCCAGTGTTACAGCTATTACCTTTCCGGATGGAAATATCTCTCCATCTCTTTCACATCTCTCTCCTTCTCTCTACCCCTATACCCCCCTCTCTCTCTCTCAGCCTGTCTTCCCCTTACAGAGACAGAGCCCCCTGAGCCAAAGTTCTGCCACAGACCTGTTTACAGCCCTCTCTCAACCCCAAAATCTACCACCTCCCTCCATCAGGGCTGCATGTCACTGTTCAGGCTCATGCAGACACACAGGAGACTCCGAACACAGAAAGGCGCACCGTTCTCTCCGGATTAACTACAGAATAGTGTGTGTGAAATGAAGGAGGAAAACAAAAAGTCTGTGACTTCAATTCTCTGTGGTGTTTCTCTGAGCTCACAAAAGCGTGGAGAACCTGAAGGAAAGGAGAAGTGTGTGCATTTCACTCTCGTTCGTTTCATTCAGCTGTTTTAGAAAAGAAAAAAAGAAAAACTGGTCGAAACCTCGATGGCGAGGTTCTCATTGGGCCGTACTCTTTAAGCATTCCACAACTGTTTCTAACATGTATGCTTCCTACCATTATAAAACGTAAAAAAAAAAGTTTTCTCCACAGCATCATCACGTGACCATCAGGTGAAGCCCCATATCAGTCCAGTTCTGAGGTTGCGCTTGCGTTTGTTCAGGGATTATGATCAGTGTATGGAGCGCTGCAGAGCGTTCTACAACCCCCACATCTACTCCAGTGCGAAACATCTTAAGTAAGGGAGGAGCCTCGTTGTATGGAGTTACCTGCTGGAGCGTGTGTGAGACACAACCCACACACACTACAGCTCGCTTTCAGTGCCAACGACCCTCTTCCACCCTCCAGCTCCATCTCCCATCACCTATTTTCGCAATAAAAAAAGTATAAGTAGATGGTGAAGTATTTTTAAAAACAATATGGAAAAAATACATAAATAAAAAGAACTTCTGATGTTGTGACGGTGACAGAATATCGTCTTATTATTGAGGTGATTGTGTTTTGTCCGTTTAGAGATGTTTTAATTGCTTTTGTAATTATGATGATTATTATTGCCATTCGTTCTATTTTTTTAATTTAGTCATCTTTCTCCCTCTCTCTCTCTTCCTCCCTCCTTCATTAGAGTGAACAGTGCTGCTCTGTATGGACTAGTGTGATGCTGATCAAATTTGATCAAACATTTTTGCAATAATAGTGAATTTTTGCACCAAAAGCTCCTGATCTCTCACTTTAGCCACGCTGACTGTTCTTCCCCAACATTCAGTTTCATCTCTTGTCTGTTTTTCATTGACAGATTTAATAAAATTATAAATTAATGGCTCATTTTTTTCTCCGCTCTCGGTCACATTTTCAACACTTCACTGTGCACGTTTTCTTCACGATCTACTTTCTCATTAGGACTCACTCTGGTATTCCTCAGGATAAACCTCTAATGGGACGAAGATCTACATTAAATGGTGTGTTAAAAAGGAAAAAAGGGCACAGATCCCAGTGCAGTGTGGCACAGGAGTCCCAAACAATATCCACCGACAGGAAATGCAGAATTGGACTTTCTTGTTCTTGTTTGCACAACATGTCCTGGAACATCATTTACATGTCTTTATATTTAAAAAAAAAAAAAGGGCTGGTGTGAGTGCAGACTTTCATTCCAACAAAGCAAATCCACACCTGATAGTCAGTGGAAATGAAAAGGATCATATTCAAACACGTAGAATTTTCTCAGTTTGGAAGAAAACCTGCACCAAACATCGCCCCCGTGTGGAAAAGATTGGACACCCCGGAGTTACACCAATCAGCCATGACAAAAATGCAGAAGGATCAGAGTCACTTTTTGGGCCTCATTGTGATGAACAGAAGACTGGTAGGTATGTGAATCATGTAGGCAGTCAAATTCTTGGGTCCTTCAGAAAGGCAGGCACCAGGATGCCCAATACATAGAAGGCAAACCAGTGGATGCAGTAGGAGGCCGTGGGCAACACATGGGTGGGTGCTACTTTAACATGCATTACCTGTCCAAACCTGTTTAAAGGCAGTGGCAGTAAAACTCAAAATATTGTTCTGGAAAAGGTTTGAGGAACATGAGGTGTCGCCTTGTCCTCCAAATTCCCCAGATTTCAATTGAGCCATTTGTCGTGCCAAGCACCATTCCTGAACCACTTTTGTAGCATGAAAGAGGGGCATTATCCTGGTGACAAGCCATAAAGCAGTGCTTCAGGCAGGTGATGTGTATCAGCAGGATAATGCACACTACTACACTGGCAAAATAAAGGTTTAAATGACCTGAAAAGCAGCTTGAAGTGTCGAATTTGCCTTCAAATTGCCCAGATTTTGATTTGAACAGGAGTTTGTGGGATGAACAAAAGTTCAACACCCACCTCACAACCATTAAGACTTTAAAGATCTGCTCACAATTTGGTGTTTTGGCAGCAGAATGGGGAACTGCACAATATTTAGCAGGTGTGTTTAATGTTATGGCTTATTGCTGTACACAGATCAGGTCAGACATCAGTCTAATTAATAACAAGGTCAGTTGACCTCTGCTCTAATCACACCTGCACCATAGAACCAGTTTAACCTCCTGCTCAGAAACCTGAATTTAAAAACTTCATTCAAGGAAACCGATTGGATAAATTTTTTTTACCTTTTTAAAGCAAGGTATAAATGTGTACCACCAGAGTGTCTCCGTCTTCTGTAAGATGCAGAGGTGACTCTTTAATCCCAGAAACTTTAAGGCAGGCAGAACATCTCACACACTCATTAAAGTGAATTATTAGGGCCAAGTCCCCTTTCAGAGAAGTGTTTGTGGTGCATCGTTAGATTTCAGAGGAGACGTCACAGCGCAAGTCTAAAATAAACCAGCAAACAGACTCGAGCTCTTTGTTTTCCAGAGTTTTATTATGAGATATATTACAAACACCTAGACTCCTCGAGGGGTCTTGAAGTTCATGCCGACTGTTGGCTGGGTGACCTGCAGGTTTGACAGACTGCCGAAATCCTGCAAGACAAACACACAAAATTTGTAAACCACAACTTATGAAAAGGAATCAAGGAAATCCAGGTTCTGTCCAAGCCGCTTAAATTAAAAATAAGACATTTATTATCATAAATCCAAACGGTCCTGTAATCAGTAACTCCTGACTTAATTATCTTCTGTATCTCTCGGGTTAATCTGAAATATCAGATATATTGAGAGCACGATCAGAGTCGACAACAGGTCAATATTTAAGCTACAGGAGCCTGCAGAGGACATTAAAGGATTTCTAGTGCATTAATGCATACAAAATTTATTATAGACCACAGACTTATGCAATTTTATCTCGGTAACATGATTGACGTCAGATTTGTAGAGCAAACATCAGGACAGTGTCAAAAAAAATAAAATAAAAAATGATTACATGTACAAAGAACGGAGACGAGCCGAAAGAGGAGATACCCCCAATACTGCATGAGAACTACCAGCTACCAGTATGTTCGGTTCAGATTTAATTTCTGAACTACTAAATTGGACCTGGATATGGCTACCTGAATAAAATATTACTACATGAAGACATTTGGAAAACTAATACCAAGTGTTTCTATTTGATGTTCTCTGGAACTGAATTTTTTTAATTATGTTTCATAGTTAAGGTTTTTTCCTGCTGCCATACTTAAGTCAATAACTCGACTCCTGAACACAAAATGGTATCAGGGTGTGTAAATAGTCTGTGTGCTGAGGAGCTTCAGCTTCATTGTCAAAACACACACAACTGAGTAAATCCACAAGAGGCATTTTTCAAACATTTCCTTTGAAAATGGCATCCGAGGTCTTTATAGTCATTCAAAAAAAAAAAAAAGGTTAAGTAACGATGACGTGTGCAGACTATTTGTGTGAAAGATACAGGGTTTGGCAAGAACACGTTGTCTAGCAAACACGGGAAAGACTTTCAATTTTATCTTCCTGTAGTATCAATGACCTGGCAACCAGAAACCATGATCACTTTCGATACAGGGTCTCCCAGGACACCACTTCCTTTCATAAGCTGAAATTAAACATACCAGAAGCTTGAGCATCTCCTTGGTGTCAGGGTCCACCTCAATGATCTCCTGGTCCAGAGCAGAAACCTGTAGAGAGAAATATTACAATTTAGTGAAAATGAATTGCCTGCTAAAGACACTTGTTCGTTTTGACGAGATCAGGTTGAATCTTGTTGAGAGCAGGGAACGCAATAAATATCCAGGAGATATCAGGACTCCAGGAGCCTGACAGTAAAAAAAAAAAGTGTGTGTGAAAGATACAGGGTTTGACAGGAACAAAACAATCCTGCAAACACGGGAAAGACTTTCAGATTTCTTTTCCTGTAGTATCAATGACCTGGCAACCAGAGACCACGGTCACTTTCGATACAGGGTCTGCATTGGAGCTAAATTATTACACACACGTCCAACTGCAATTCTATAATCTGGGATTAGTTGCTCAACCGTGAGCGGATTTACTGACCATCTGCCTCGATACATGCATGATATCCAAACACCCAGCTAATACCAAAACCACTGTGTGTGCATCTCACGCCCTACATCTACAAGTAAATCATATGAAAATCAAAAGCCGCATCAACCACCACACATTTTCAATAATGCACAAGTCAATGATTTCTGGATATTTCTGCATAAAGAAATGGCACTGTACAATCAGCACATCACAACTGTGATCAAAGTTCTGCACTCGAAGAGAATCCATGCTTTCACACACTAGATTAATAAATATAAGCAGAAAATATGTGCTGACTATTATTGCCACTGTAATTACAAACTTTATCCAAAGAGATCTTCACTTCTACTCAGTGGTAGTTACAATTTATGCTGTTGCAACAGGAATAGAAATGGAGCTGAAATTCAGTCGTCGTCGTCTTTCGGTTTCTCCCATTAGGGGAGCTGAAATTCAGTAAAACTTGATATTCCTATAGGTTAATTAAAAAAATACACAAAATTTGAGACCGTGTCTCAAAAATATATAATAGTGATCTAGGTGGTGGTGGTGGGAGAATAAATAAATAAATAAAATGGATCCATGGGCAAATGCATTTACTCTGAGCAAACTGGGGTGTGATACAGATCACATCAGTGATATGTGATGTAGGACAATAAAAACAACCAAAAATCCACATCTTGGAATAAAATAAATAAATCGATATTTATCTATACCAACTTTCCCTTTCCTTGACTTTCCTGAAATCTGTTTTGCTAAATTATGCACCGATTATTCTCTAAGACTCCTGGGTATGTTAGGTCATGTCTCGACATTTTATATTTTCAAATTTAGTCGGAACGCATCTCCATCGTAAATCAGGGACTACATGTATTAAATAAAATGAACAGTCAGGATACTACTTTTAAAGCAGTGTCCAATAAAAAATGATTTTTACACATTACAGCATCCCAAGTCTTCACACTAAACATGTCCACTCAGCATCCAACTGGAGATGTTATTCTTTTCACTCAAACAAGACCAGGCTAAAGGGTTAAAATCCTAAATTGGACAGAACATTTATGTAGGCGAAAAAAAAAAACTAGCAAATAGCAAGCCTACAAGGCAAGTGAAACCAACATGCTTACTCATGTTTTGCCTGAAAACCCATAATGAGACCACTTGGCCCTTCCCCCATTATCCTTCAGTCGTCGATCCAAATGCATCGAAAGCCCTATTCGGACGGGACTGGTTTTACAGGGGGTCGTTAGAGAAATTTCTGTTTCACAGAGGTACTTTGTGATCTTAATCCCGTCCAAATCTGCCATGTCTGTCTTTTTCTCACACGACCTCTAAAAATTCCAGAGCAAATTACCTACTGTTTTTTTTAGCAAACTCGGCGCTCCTCTGAGAAATCTAATCCCGTCCGAATGCGAATGTCTGTGATTGACGAAATTTTTTTTTTCCAAAACACGTTTACTTGTGTGTTTTGGTCAACGTGAACTACCGTACTAACCCTAGCGTGCCGGTATTCAAATTTCTGCTTTCTGCGCACCAATAATGGATGTAGAGGTCTTGTGCAACGCCCACATGTAAAACACAGACACTCCTACCTCTGCAATAAACACGGAGATGTTAGTCCCGTCCGAATCCATACATGAAATGACAGACGTCGGCTGAAAAAAATTCTAACTCAAACGTCGTTTGGAAAACTAGTCCCGTCGGAATAGGGCTGAAGACGAATCTCAAAAACTAAGTTCAGGAAATTAGTAGTTTTGATTCAGAAAGTGTCCTTTACGATCAGCCACGAGTCCAACGGGTTCAATTTGGGTGCTGAAAGACTCAAGTTTGTGATTTAACTTAAAAACTACAGAATTAAATCTGTAAAGAATCAATGTTGGACATTGTGCACAATATCAGATATGTTCCACTTCAGAGTTTAAACCGAACCCAGTGCGCAGCCTGTTCTGTTTAAAAAACACGTCTATGCACAATAAAATCCACAATAAAACCACTATTCGCCTTGAGGTTTGGTTTTGAATGAGACCTGACTCAAAATACCGATGCACGAGACACCTCAAATCTACACGTGTCTCAATGTCATACTAAGACGAGAAGAAATGTCATACTAAGACGAGAGGATTTCTTCAACCACCACAAAGATAAATAACCAAACTTCAACCGAAACCATCTCCACTGCAACCGCCACTTTGTTCCTTTTGCTCATAACTGGTCCTAGCACAACTCTATATAAGTGAATAGAGTATCATTCTTTTTCCCCAATGATTAAGAACCTGAATGCCCTGATAAATGATCTGCCATGATCAAGACAATAAAATGTAACTTAGAAGCAGATGAATAAGGCCGCATTTACATTTGGTTATCTATATGGATTATCTAGACGTCTAAATCCATGTCTTCCTGATCTTTAACAGGTAGCGCATGTGGTCTGTGAACGACACGCTCAATGGTCATGATTTTTCGATACCTTGATAAATTCCATGCATAAAAATTCACATTAACACGTGATAAAGCAATAATATTTCCCGCTGTCATCACAGAAGCATTTGACTACACGTATAAACATCTGTGATCTAGAGTCAAGACGCACAAATCAACCAGGTGTAAAAAAAGACGTAAAAACGATCCAGTGGGGCAAAAAAAACTAACAAAAAAAACATACCTCTGGGACATAGTTGTCCCTCCTCTCACGCTCCTCCTCCTGCAGCTTGATGGAGATGCCTCTGACTGGCCCTCTCTGGATACGTTTCATCAGATGGGTCACATACCTGCACAGTAACAATACAGTGTTTCATTTCTTCATTCATCTTCAAGAGCAGTTTAGGTGCAAACTCAAAAAGTCAAATATGTATCAACATGTAATTTAGACTTTATAACGCTTTCTTTGAGCTTTTCTTGGTACATTAGCATTAGAAATGTGGTCAGAAAACATCTCAACTGAACAGAGTTTTTATTCAGGGGGAAAAAGAAACGTTAATTTGAAAGTGTTTATGGTTTTGGTCAGTTGAAAAGCTCAGCTCCTCATTAGATCAGTGGTCCCCAACCTTTTTTGCGCCACGGACCGGTTTAATGTCAGACAAGATTTTCACGGACCGGCCTTTAAGTAGAGGCGGATAAATAAACTTTCTTTCGGCTTCTCCCGTTAGGGGTTGCCACAGCGGATCCTCCGCACGTTTGATTTGGCACGTTTTACGCTGGATGCCCTTCCTAACGCAACCCTCCCCAATTTATCCGGGCTTGGGACCGGCACTGAGAGTGGCTGGGGATGGTTCCCTGACCGGGAATCGAACCCGGGTCGCAGCGGTGGGAGCGCTGCATCTTAACCACTAGACAACCAGGGGACCATTAGTAGAGGCGGATAAATAAAACAATAAAATGATACGACCGGCATAAAAACTGGTATTTTCTAAATATAATAATCATGAATCCACTGTGCTGTTTTTTGTTTATTTTGTCAGCTTGGGGGTTTCGTTTTTAGATTTAGCTGTAATGTATTAAGTGTTAGCGGCCGGAGCAGCCCCTTTAAGAAGGTAGCGGATGGAGGTAAGACGTGACCAAGGCAAACATCTTGACATGCATCCAGAGTGAGTCATAGACAGATGTGGTGGAGAGAATCCGGTAATTTTCCTAAATAAATAATCGTTTAGAATCATAAATAAAACAGAAATAATGCAAGTTATGCATTCTTTCCGCCGTGCGCCCCGGTACCACTTGACCCACGGACCGGTGCCGGTCCGCAGCCCGGGGGTTGTGGACCACTGTTTTAGATGAGTAGTTCTCAAAGTGGGCTTTATAAATCCTAGAGATCTCTTTCAAACATTGATGCAAATCAAACCATGAGTTTTTATAGACAGACGATTGAATAGGATTCGTTCGGACAAATTTGACCAAACAAAATGAATACATTCGACACGTTTTGAAATTTATCATAAAGTCAAAGATCCCGGTCAGGGAGGAAAAGCAGGTACATCACGATGACGTGTGTGTGAAAGATACAGGGTTTGACAAGAACACGGTGTCCAGCAAACACGGGAAAGACTTTCAGTTTTCTCTCCCTGTAGTATCAATGACCTGGCAACCAGAAACCACGGTCACTTTCGATACAGGGACTTGTCAATACAGAGACACTCGTGACACCGGGGACCGATCTCTCACCCAGCGATCTTGTTGCGGAGCTTCTTGCTGGGGATGATGGCGATCTCCTCACACACACGCTTGTTGGTGTGGAAGTCATTGCCCAGACGGGTGTAGTACTTCTCGATGATGACCCGAGCGGCCTTCTTCACCGTCTTTGTCCTGACGCGGCCCTACGGACAGTAAACGGGTGCAGCCGTCCATCAGAAAACACAGAAGAAGAAAAACCATCATCAAACAACAGTCGTACACTAGTATCCAGGAAGTGAACTGAACTAATTCTGCAGCCATTTGGTGTCACTCTACAGTTACATGCTTTTAAAACATGCTAGAAACACATTTAGAGGATTTTTAAAAGCAGTGACAAAATGATTAATTGTATAATTCATAGCTAATAATGTAGCTACTTACAAGGTGTTAACCAACAAGGGATAATTTTACAGCTTCCTGTTAAACTAAAACCGGTTTTTAAATAAATACCACAAACTAGAAAATACAACAAAAAAATTAACAATAAGAAAATTCTTCAAAACAATGAAGCACGTATAACAGAGTGCCTCCCATTTCTCCTCCATGTTCGCTAACAGTAGAAGAAACAGGGACCGTCTTTCCTGCGACGGGACTGACGCGATTACATTATTTTATTTTCATTACAATTAAACCCGACACACTTTTAATATTCACCAATCCGAACACCAAAACGCTTTCCCTAAACGATTAAATACCTAACAGCGTTCCAGTGTGCAGATTCACAGAGGATTAAAGCAGATTTTAGCGACAGCAAAAACGTCAAGTACCCACCATGTTGGATTAGGTTAGCCGAAGAGAGCCTGAAAGAGCAGCACCGGAAGTTTAAAGCACAGACCGGAAACACTATCGGGAACGTACTGCCACCTTCTGGCCAGGAGACACGTCCTTTTTTTTTTTGGATGACACTTTTTTTTCTTTCATCCCTGTTCTGCAATGATAGTTATTTTACTAAATAAATAAATAAAATCGAGATAAATGTATCAAACTTTACTATATATACACTCGATGTCCATTTTAATAGGAACACCCGTCGAAAAGTGTAATAAAATATTACTTTAATTTTTTTTTTTTTTTAACTTAAGTACATGTAAAGCTACCGGTTGTAAAATCTACTCAAGTAAAAGTAAAACGCAGCTTTAATTTTAACAAATTTACTGAATAAAATGTTTTTAAGAGCTGGAGTAGGGGAATGTAGTGTAGTACAAAAAGGACAGTGCTGGAGGAAGTACTCAAAACATGTAGTTGAGTTAAAGTAGAGATAAAAATTTGACTCCAGTAAAAGTAAAAGTGCTCCCTTTACACTTTCACTTGAGTAAAAGTACAAAAGTATTTGCCTTCAAATGTACTTTAGGTATCCAAAGTGCTCTGATTTATTACAGCTATAATGTTCCTATTATCATTTTTTTTGGCACAAGACTGTTTGCTTTATCATCTCAGTTTATGTGAAAAGACTCTAATATTACTTTTAGCACATCAGTCTATTAATAGAATGATATGAATGAGTCAAACACTGATATCTATTAAAATGATAATTGATTTAAACAGTAAAGATTTAAACAGATCATACTGTAATATACTTATATAAAAACCACACTATATATACCCTTATTCAGTTATATGTACATATTACTACACCTTCTGTATAACCTCATACCCTTATTTATTACACTGCCACTTGTAAATAAAATATCTATGCACTTCTGGTTAGATGCTAACTGCATTTCATTGGCTCTGTACATGTACCCTGCACAATGACAATAAAGTTTAATCTAATCTAATCTAATTTAAATTCAAACACAAAAACGACTCAGATGCCAGGTGAAGGGTAAGAGAGATCATTTTTTATTTTACATTTAAAAAAGGGTCCAAATTTGAGCTACCCCTCTGGTTGGAAGGAATAAAAAGTATTTATTGGTGCCTCTGAAAAATGGCCATTACACAGAGAGGCTGTCTGTCTTTCTGAACACAAAACTTTCCAAAAAAAAACAAAAACAAAAAAACCCCCAAAACAAAAATAAATAAAAAATCCAAAACAACAAACTAATGGATTCTTCTCATCTGGAGCCCTTTAGCACAGGTAAAGCATAAGAATAAAAATTTGAGATGACATTCAACAATTTTAAACACACAACATTAATAATACATTTCGAGGAGTCAGTTTTTATCCAGACACACATTAAGCCCTGATAGCACTGTACATGAACAAAGCTTCTTGTTAGAAATTCTCATTAAAAGCATTTAGTCCAAGACGAAATCAAAAGTGTGTGTTTTCTTTTCATGTATCCGAATCAAAGCAGAGTCAAAATCAAACCATCAAACAATTAAATATCTTACACAATTTACAACACAGATTCTGACTGATTTTAACATGGTTTTAATAGTGGTTTCAGTTCCATCATATGTGTGGGTTTGAAGATTAAACAAAAGAATGTACTATCTGAATATTAATCTCTCAAGCTAAATCTGCAATAATCAGTTTTTTATGTGATGTGATACAATGATTTATTTCAGGTTATTTCTTTATTTTATTTACTTAGTTTCATAAAAAGCTTTTCTTTTCATTTTTCCTTTCCTTCAATAAGGCATAATGTGTGAACAGGGAACCAGAGCATGGTTTAAGACTGTAGCGTTGAGTAGATTATGCATAAGGAACGATCTCTCTAAATGTGTACAGCTTGTCTGTATGTGAGCACATTATCGCAATTCACCTGGGAATTAAACAGTGTAAGTAAACAAGCGTGGATTTGTGGACGAGACATTAATCATGATAAATGTTGATGGTGCTGGAATCAGTGATAGGGAAGAAAAAAAATCCAAATGCCCCAATGAACCAGTGTTTATATGACTCGAAGCAGATACTGACTTGGGGACGAAGGCACTGATCCTTCCTGCCCCACAAAAACAAAACAAAAATCAACATCAAATGTAAAGGTAAAACGCTTCAATTAATAATAATATAAGCTCAAACAAATTCTGATCAGTTTCAATATCAACCATACACGACTAAATTAAACACACGGGATGGGAAATCCAGTCCTACGTCCCCTAGTCTCTTTATATGAAGACGTCCAGCTAATACAATGATTTCAACACTGGTTCAGTCAGTGTCCAAACTTAAAGTCATAACTTAAATGATTATGCACAAATAATCATTATACATATATATACATATATTTTTTTGCTTGTTTGTTTTGTTGTTTTTTTTTACCATATATGGCTAATTTAGGAGAAAAGCACAGATTCAGTCATTCACCCCACCAGGAGGTGCTGTTGAGACCTCAATGTTCTCCAAATAAAAGAAATCGAAATTTTCACAAATATTCACAATCAAGAAAATTACAAATAAAGTGACCACATACACTCATATGCACTGTCAATGCACAAACACACCATCAAATTGTTTCCATTTGAGGCATCAATCATTAAATACAAAATAAATGTTTGTTTTGTTTAAGAAACAAAAAAAATCCATCATTCAGGCCGCAATTATAATCCATATTCAAATACAAAAAGCAAACAAAAAAAAAAAAAAGGAAAAAAAGAAACTTACAGTACAATGTTTTGCAATAGAATTAATGCTATAAACAGGCAGCTGTTTGTTAGATTACTCATGAAAAAAATAAAAATAATCACCTAAACAAAATCTAGCTTGAGGACTGAAGCGGAAATACAAAGCAAAAAACAAGGGAAGAAAATCCAGTATGTGATGCATATAAAAGGTTCATTAAGCTTTCGCTCAAACGATCAAGTATGTCAGGGTGCAACAATCTTAAACACTGTTTTACCAAATACCCAACAGCTCACTAGCATCATGGGGATTAAGACAAATGCTCTTTACATTTAATAAAGATTCAGTGTAATTAGTTGCAGGTAAATCACATGCCATGTTATGACTGGCTTGCAGTCCATCTCAGAGTTCATACAGGTAGAACATGAGCATGTCCAACCCTCCATCCGTCTGGTATTGTTCACCAGGAATATTCATTTGAATGATCTGGCTAACGTGAATGCAGCTCTGTACTCAAGGCATTATCATCAGCAGGGGACATGAAAGAGCTGACAATCAGAATGAGAAATTCCTTCCTCCTAACTGCACAATCCCACGTTACAAAAACCATCAATATACATAAACCTACTGTAACATTTAAACAATTGGCCTCGTCTTCTGTATCTTATTTATCTTATTTGAAAATTTGAAACAAAAAAAAATAGAAAGGAACGATTGGTGATAAAGAATTGGAACTTTTAAGACTTTGGGAATGAGTATTGCACATTCAAAGCTAAAAGTGTTTATATAACCGTACATAGCAAATGTGCTCTGCAAGCTGAAACATGAGTGGTGCTGGATTTGGGCTTTCTCACGTACAGTACGCCCCCTGCTGGAAATGTATTAAGAGAAGCCATGGATTGGATCATGCAAACTACAATACGATTAAATACATGAAATATGGCTTTTGGTTACCTAATCAAACATGCCACAAATACCTTCAGGATAAATACTTCAATATATTGAGTAAAATTCTTTTTTTTTCTTCTTTAGATTTTGGTCTTGGGGGACAAAATCCTTCGCAAGCTTGTCATCTTTGCAAAACCACTTTAGATCAATACGCGTATACATACCGTACGTATGTATTGCACTTTGACATGCAATTATATTTGTCTCCAGTGTAACACGTTTGTTTCATCGGGACCGTTATTGTGGTGTGGAGTTTCGAACTTCGCGTTGAATGAGTTATTCGGTGACGACGCTGTGCTTATGTGTTGACGGGATGAATACAGTAAACGGACATTTATATTCAAACTGGCACAGAATGTGTAGAAGAAAACGTGGAAGTAATCTGTGCTATCGAGTCCAGGTACCACCAAGTGATGAATTTCTCTCTGTCCAAAAAGCAGGTGGATGAAATAAACAAAAGAGGAAAAACCAAAACAAAACAGAAAACAGGCCAAGCAAGAGAAGATCATTGAAATGACTTAACAGTTGAGGGAAAAGTTTCAATGTTCATAGCAAAATACAACCGTTCATGGGGAAAAAAAAAAAAATTAATAATAAGAATTCAGCATGACTGTCCTCTACTGACTAGATTTTCATTGGGACAAGCAAATGTCCGTTAAAAACATCAAAATACATAAATAAAGAAAGATCAGAATGAAGAAGCAAATGAAAAGAGTGCAAAAGGGGAGACAGTCTCGTCCAGGTGCCTCTGGACTGTAAAGAAGCTTTAACATTCTTGCAGGGCCACTGTGTGTACTGTGTGTATAAGCCTTGAACATTTTCCAGCTGTAAATATGTGTCTCCGTGGACAGGCTCACATCAGCAGTGCAGTGAAAGAAAGGAGAGGAAGATTTTGGCTCATTTGTGCCTCGGGGAACTCTTCTTCCTTTTACGCTTGAAAAAGCAGCAGCACCTGAGGGGGGAGGATGGGAAGGAAAAAAAAAAAAAAGATCAAAATTAATTGTCAAGGTCACACCCAATATCTATTACAATTTACAAGAAAGGACATCAGTGAAGGTTGTCGCGTGAAACACACACGAAAAACAAAACACCCCAAAGCACAAGACGAGAACAACATGGCCATTAGTAAGACAATGTATAGACATGCTGTTGAGAAAGAAACATGGCACGGTGTCAGACGACTTCTGGGCTGCTGTCTAGAACACCGAATATGGAGATGTTAACTCAAGACCAAATAGTAATCAATATAGTTAGCTAGTGAGAGACAAGACACCCTGTCCATCCAGTTTGATAGTACTGCATTATGTAAAGAATTAGCTCACTAAGTCAGCACTAGTGTTTCCCCCTGTGTGCCCGTCCCTGAACTGGGATGAGTACAGGGAAAGGGAGACTCACCACAAGTTGAGCATTTTCACGCAGCTACAGAAAGCGTAGAGAGAGAGATAGAGATTAATACTGTACACACAAACAGGTGAAGTGAAACTACATGCAATACACATACACACAAGGCAAGAGCACAAAGTACAAATAGATGATGAATGGTGCAAAAGAGAAACAACAAAGAAATCATGAAGGGAAGACCGCAAGAACAAAGGTGTCGCAGCAGGAAGTTGAGAAAAAGACGAGGCACGAATACAGCAGAGAAGGAGGGGGAAAAAAGTAATAAAAAACACGCACTTGGCCTCATCCACGACGTCCACTTCGGCCTGCGTCGTTATTGGTGCATTAGAATGGGCTACCAGAGGGTCGTCTGCATTCAGCTCTCCGTTGGTAGAGCTGATCACCTGCAACACAAATCGTGTTCATCCAGATAGCAAGAAAACTTTGGAAAAAAACTTTTTTTTTTTAAGAAGTCAAATAACATTTTATTGAATTCGGGATTGAAAATAGTTGTCACAAATGTGTCCAAATCCATCGCTTCCACTAGCGTTCAAATTTCTTTTTAATTCTAATCTACCTTGCAATTTTTCTTGACCCTTTCTGGTAATTTGAAAGATTTTGGAACTTTTTTCCGCAGTATTGTTTTGGTTGATCGGAACCGAGTGCATTTATATTTTACTTTCCAAAAGTTGCCACAGCAACTCAAAATTACCTCCGGATCTTTTCGTCTACGTGACGGAGTGTAACTGCATCAAGTATTTCCGATATAATACTTTAGTGCCTCTAGAAATATACACAAACTACACAGACACACTGCACAATGACTCATTAGTACAAAAATAGAATTAAAGTAGAAGTTCTTCTCAATCACTGGTACTGTTCACATGCAGTATGCTCACGCACACACACATATCTATGATTAGGCACAAAACAGACGTTTTTGTATCTCTGCCCAACCATAACCATTCTCCTACTGATATAACCCATGTCTCTCCTCTGCACATGTCCAAACCATCTCAATCTTGCCTCCCTCACCTTGTCTCCAAAACGTCCTACATGCGCTGTCCCTCTAATAAACTCATTTCTAATTCTGTCCATCATCGCCACTCCCAACAAAAACCTCAACATCTTCAGCTCTGCTACCTTCAGCTCCACCTCCTGTCTTTTACTCAATGCAACCGTCTCTAAACCATACATCACAAGTCTCACCACAGTTCTATAAACTTTCCCTTTCACTCTCGCAGATACTCTATCACAAATCACTCCTGCTATCACTCTTCTCCACCCACTCCACCATGCCTGCACTCTTTTCTTCACTTCTCTAACACACTCTCCTTTACTTTGCACTCATAATTGCATATATAATGACAGGTAATTCTTATCAAAACTACATTTCCAGTGTCTGCTCTCACATTCCTTACATTTCAACCTCATATTTATCACATCTCCCTGATAATTATCGCACTCTGCTTCGTTTAATGTTTACTCTTGCTGTTTTACAGTCTGTGCACCTTGGTCAGGTTGTAAAGTCACTATATAGGTCCTATGACAATTGTGTTTGATATGCAAATGAATTGACATGCAAATTAATAATTCACTATATATTTCTGAAAGCGCCATTGGTTCAGCTTTTACAAGTTAGGGTACTGTTTAACAGCTGAACATAGACAGTAAAATTCCCAGCAGTTAGCTATTATTTATTGTAAGAAATAGTGAGGACTAGGGGTGTAACGATACACGTATTCATACAATTTTTCGGTACAGGGCTTTCAGAATGCAATCCTTTTTACACGTGGAACATATTTAAAATCTGAGTTTCCTCAGGAACGTATTAAGTGACGGACTACAACTTTGTTTAGTCTCCACCTTGCACTTTGAGCACATTTTTTTAATTATTAGCTTTTAAAACCTACAAAACGATGCTAGGGGTATAAAAAAGAAACCAGAGTTTGCGTAGTGTCACTGTGACTCCTCACTCTGTACCGGAAATAACATTTGTTTCGTGCATGCTAGCGTTAGCTGCTAACCAGGAAGTGGCTAGCAGCTAAGGCTAGTGCTATACGTTTTATGTCTAGCTTCGAAAATTTCTCTTAAATGGAGAAAATCCTGGCAATTCCACATATCAAGGGAGTAAATGAATGAAGGTTGAAAGGAATGAAGACATTTGTTAAAGTCTGCTGAAATAAGTAGATCCTATCTTTAGAAAATTAAAGTATAAACACACACTTACATACACTGTATTGCCCAAATAGAGTCTAACAAATGTAAACTATATACTTACATTTTTCCATTTATTTAATTTTTTTAAATCAATGTAATTGATTTTAACCAATTTAACCAAATTTTCACATTTTCCAAATTTAACCAAATTTTCAACCAATGTATCCAAAAAACAAAAACAAAAAGACAAGCAATTTCACGTTTTGCATTTCTTCCCCCTGACCGTACCGTGAATTTTGTGTACCGTTACACCCCTAGTAAGGACCAGTAGTCATCGCTCCTTGAACTCTTCATGACTGTAAAGGTGCAGCAATGTTCTTAAACCATTTTTTAGCAATATATTTGTCCTTAACAAATTCAACAATTTATTATTCCACACAGATTATCTTTGTCATGGTTTTAGATGTACAGCATATATTTGTGTACTCCATGCAAGTTCTCCCATGAATAACACCGGTGTGCATTCATGAGAAGTGTAACAAACTGCTCTGCTAGTTGCAAGGGAAAAGGGGTGAAATTAAAAGAAAATAAGCAGCAATGCTTTAGCTGTGTGGTGTGGCAGGAATGAGGTGAGGGCCAGTGCGTGCAGATCCTCGCTTTACCTGTGCAGAGCCCCCATGCCGGTCAGATGCCATATATGAGCTCAGGTATGACAGGTTGGTGTGCCGATGAGGCTGAGTGTCCCATGCTCCCCTGTGCTCCGAGCTGACCGTCTTACCCCCACAAAGCACCAAGACCACAGCAAAAAGGGAAAGAGAGAGAGAGAGAGAGAGAGAGAGAGAGAGAGAGAGAGAGAGAGAGAGGGGCGAATGGCCATGCATTGCACATAAACAGCACAAAATAAACAGACAAAGAGGACAGCAGCAGAACAGAGAAGTGTTAGACATGTGAATGTGATGCAAGCAGTGAGGTAAGGAGTGTGTAGAGCAAAACACACACACACACACACACACACACACACACACACACACACACACACACACACACACACACACACACACACAAGCAGAAAAGAAGTTAAAATAACTCCAACTGACATGAAAAGAACAGAAAAGGCATAGGCTAGTGCCATGTGTCTGGACCACCTGCAAGTGAGCTCAAGAGCATTTTCCAAATAATTATGCAAACAGCCAATATTCAGCATGATTCATATCTCCTTTCTGCCATTCTCTCAAGCCAAAAAAAAAAAAAAAAAAATCCCCAACGAAACAAAACAAAATAAAAACCAAAGCTGTGCTTCAGGAAAATTACCCATCTACTCTTGTAGTGTTAGCATTTTCCAAGGCTAAAGCTAGTCTGTTGTACTGCAGGGGGGTTTAAATGGGAGCCTTTGTCTGTTTGGACAAATTGTTCATCCATTTGTGATACGCACAAAGCCCATGGAGACAGAGGACGGCTGCTTATTGTGATGAATAAACACAAGCCAAGAAAACACGGCTTCTATTTCGTCGTCACTCGTAATCTCTTGAAATACACCACTATATTTTGCTTTTCTGAGGGGTTGCATTCGAAAAAAAAATATTTCAGTATGATTATGATCAGGGAAGTCAATAACTAACCAAAACTAGATGAGCAATTCGAGATGCTTCCTGACTATAGGCTCAACTACAGCACTGGGTGCAGTCAGAGATCAGCGTCAGGAGTAGCACCACTCCAACTCAGCCAATGAAGCCCGAGCAGCCCAGCAAATCAGGATGCAGTGGTGCCGCTGGAGGCCGGGGGGTGGGGCTGGAGCTTTTCCAGGATGGAAATTAATTTAGCTCTCCAAGGCTATCTTCCTGATTCCACTGCTCATTGTTTCACTCTCTCTCATCAACTCTCGCTATACCTTCAATGCAGCGCACACCTAACACGGCCCTACAAACTAATATAACTCAGTTTCAAACAAATCTCTTCAAATTTTCAATGGCTTTTTAAAATACTACTCTGATGATTTGTACCTGGTTCCGCAGCGGCTGATGTTGTGAAGGTCGTTCTCTGTTGGCGTGGGATTCTCTAGTGATAGCCGAGGCTCCTGAATCCACATGAACTGACCCGACTGGTGTCGGCTAGGAGGCAAACAGAAATGCAGGAGAAGTTCAGATGCTACAAGACCAAAATTTACAACTTTAAAAAGATATCAACTAAAAAAGGAACTACAGACCAACTATTAATCAAATTAAAATTGTATTTGTCACATACACATTCATACAGAGTACGACATGTAGTGAAATGCATTTTTTTTTACGACTGTCCAAATGAAAAATAGAAATACAATATACAAAATAAAAAACAAAGTAAGGTAAAAATTAATATAATAAAGTATAATAAAAGATTAGTCTAACTATAAAGAATAAAAATAAGGTTAATATATATACACACACGCACACACAATATTGCCAAAAGTAAGTCAACTGGTCATAAGTATGGTATGTGATTTTTGACCATTGCATTGCATCCCTCCACTCTTCTGGGAAGATGTTCCACTAGTTTTTGGAGTGTGCTTGTGAATATTTGTGTTAATCAGCCACCATGGTGTTACGAAAGGCATGTACTGATGTAGGTAAGAAGGCCTGGGGTCCTGGCAGCTTTCACATTCATCCCAAAGGTGTTCAGTAGGGATGAGATCAGAGCTTTATAGCAGGTTACTCAAGATCTTCATCTCCAAAGCATCTAAACCAGATCTTCAAGGAGCTCACGTGTGCACAGGGGCATTGCCATGCTGGAACTAGTTTGGGTTTCCAAGTTCAGGGAATGCAAAATGTTATTAGAGCGCATCTAAAGACGTCCTGTACAATTGAGTGCAAATCTCTTAAATAGGACCTGCCTGACAAAGTAAAGTAGACCAAAAGATCCTCAAAAGCTGGACAGCATGCAGAGATCCAAGGAAATTCAGAAACAAATGAGAAAGAAATTAATTGGGATCGATCAGTCTGGAAAAGGTTGTAAAGCCATTTCTAAAGCTTTGGGACTCCTGCAAACAGCAGTGAGAGCCATTATTCACAAATGGCAAAAACATGGAACAGTGGAGAACCTTTCCAGGAGTGGCCAGCCAAACAAAATGACTCCAAGAGCACAGCGACGACTCATACAAGAGGTCACAAAAGACCCCACAACAACATCCAAAGAGCTGCAGGCCTCACTTCCCCTAGTTAAGGTCAGTGTTCATGACTCCACCATAAGAAAGAGACTAGGCAAAAATGGTCTGCATGGCAGAGTTCCAAGATAAAAACCGCTGCTGAGCAAAAAGAACATAAAGGCTCTTCTCAGTTTTGCCAGGAAACATCTTGATGATCCCCAAGACTTTTGGGAAAATACTCTGTGGACTGATGAGACAAAAGTTGAACTTTTTGGAAAGTGTGTGTCCCCCATTACGTCTGGAGTAAAAGTAACACTGCATTTCAGAAAAAGAACATCATACCAATAGTAAAATAAGGTGGTGGTATTGTGATGGTCTGGGGCTGTTTTGCTGCTTCAGGACCTGGAAGACTTGCTGTGATAAATGGAACCATGATTTCTGCTGTTTATCAAAAAATCCTGAAGGAGAATGTCCGGCCATCTGTTTGTAACCTCAAGCTGAAGCAAACTTTGGTTCTGCAGCAGGACAATGATCCAAAACACACCAGCAAGTCCACCTCTGAATGGCTGAAGAAAAACAAAATAAAGAATTTGGAGTGGCCTAGTCAAAGTTCTGACCTGAATCCTATTGAGATTCTGTCGCATGACTTTAAAAAGTTCCAATGTGGCTGAATTACAACAATTCTGCATAGATGAGTGACGCTTGATTGCTGTTGTTGCTGCTAAGGGCGGCCCAACCAGTTATTAGGTTTAGGGGACAAAGACGTCTTCACAAAGGGCCGTGTAGTTTTGTATTTAGTTTTCCCTAAATAATAAAAACCTTCCTTTAAAAACTGCATGTTGTGTTCACTTTTGTTATCTTTTACTAATCTTTATATTAGTTTGATGATCTTAAACATTGAAGTGTGACAAACATGCAAAAAAAAAAAAGAAATCAGGAAGGTTAAGAAATCACATACACTAGAAAAAAAGAAATTATATTTATACACACACACACAAATGAAACAGTAAGGGATGGATGTGTGTATGACGAATATTGAGAGTACAGATTAAAATGTTCCAGTGTATTAATACCTGTGATACTTTACAGTAAATACTCACAATCTGTCTGCCAACCCAGTCATATGTGTAGTCGAACGTATATCCTTTCCTTTCGAATAGTTCAGTGAAGAGAGTCCTCAGATACTCATAATCTGGCTTCTCAAAGAAATCTAACCGCCGTACGTAGCGCAAATACGTCGCCATCTCCTCTACAAATATATATATATAAAAAAACATAGGAGAATAATCAATGCACGTTCACAAAACTGACAACACTGTACATCATTATCATTTTAATAAACCGTAATATCCGTCTGACTATAGTTTCATACAATTGGACTAGAGGTAGCTTAGTGGTTATGATGGTGGTCTTTGGATCAGATGGTTTTAAACTCAAATCCCATCACCACTAAGCTGTAACTGCTGGGCCCATAAGAAAGGCCCTCAACTGCTCATTTCTTTGAATGAGATCATTATAAGTCGCCCTGAATAAGGCATCTGCCACATGCTGTAAATGTAAATCTAATACAATGAAACAGTCTGACTGTTCTCTAGAAATCTTCTTAATGCATCTAGTGAACACTTTCAAAATATTAAGAGTTTCATTATTATGCCTTACATGGGGATAGAAGACTTACAGCTTACACTGAACAGGCATAACATTATGACCGGTGAAGTGAATCATACTGATTATCTCTTTATCATGACACCTGTTAGTTGATGGGAAACATTATACAGCAAGTGAACATTTTGTCATCAAAGTTGATGTGTTAGAAGGAAAAATGGGCGAGCGTAAGGATTTGAGCGAATTTGAAAAGGACCAAATTGTGATGGCTGGACGACCGGGGGCAGAGCATCTCCAAAACTCCCGGTCTGTTCCCAGTCTGCAGTGGTCAGTATACATCAAAATTGCTCCAAGGAAGGAACTGTGGTGAATCAGCAACAGAGTCATGGGTCAAGGATCATTGAAGCACATGGGGAGCGAAGGCTGGTCAATGTGGTTCGATCCAACAGACGAGCTACAGGAGCTCCCCCTTTCGGCGCACCAACACAATATTAGGCAGGTGGTCAAAATGTTATGCCTGATCAGTGTATATTAAGTTTACAGAATGCACTTAGAATGTAAATCATTGAGTTCGCACCACACTTTGAACACTGAGCTATTCCTTTACAGGAATATGCAATTAAATTAAAATCGGTGCGTGATTGTTTTAGCGGTGTGTTTTAGCATTTAGCTCTGATAAAAGTTCAGTCGTACCTGGAAAGTTCTCACAGAGAACCTCAATGGGAGTGTTTCGTTTGGTGTCTCCAATTTTTTGATACCGTTCTTTCAATGTGTCTGCCTGTTGAACACGGAGAAAAGCATTCTGTCTTTATCCCAACAGACTAATGAAAGATACGCCTTAGTCAAGAAAGACAGGAAATAAAGGCCAGGGAAATGATGCCACCAGTCAGACTCACTTTCAGCCCCTGCCATGGGAGACTACCTCTCAAGAAGTACATAAACATGTGGCCAAGTGCTTCTAGGTCATCCCGTCGACTTTGCTCTTAAAAAAAGATAATTAAAGCAAAGTAAGTGATGATCACATTTAGCGCACTGAAATAATACTCAAGGCCGGTGTGTATAAACCCATTTAGCTTTGGATGTCATGTGTTTGTGTGTGCGTCTGCACGTACCTTTTCCCAAATGTGTGTTGATGGACATGTAACGTGCCGTGCCAGTCAGGCTCTTGTGTTCTCTGTATGGTATGTGTTTTTTTGTCTCTGGGTCGATGTATTCTTTTGCAAGACCAAAGTCAATTATGTGGATGATGTGCTCTTTTTTACTGCCCTGTCGCCCGATTAGGAAGTTTTCCGGCTTCACGTCCCGATAGATGAGGTTTTTTGAGTGAACGTATTCCATCCGAGATATCTGCACGAAAAAAATATTTTTAATAGCCAACAATTTACATTTGGTCCACCTGAACTAACTATCAATGTTAAATTTGAGGTTACTGTAGTAAGTTTTTCAAGTTCATACAAAAATTTACAGAAAAAAAACCCTAGATCACTATGATGATCATGAGCAGGTGCATAGACAAGTGACAGCAAGATCCTCATTTTCGTTTTTTCCCCTTCATTAACACGTCTGATTCAACTCGTCAGCTGATTAACAGACCCTTCACAAGAAGAATCAGGTGTGTTGGAAAACCATAAAAAAAAAAAAAAAAAAAAGAAAAAGTCCCAAACTGGAAATCCACTTGTGCAGTCAGGTATGAGTCATGTTGTAAACCTCTCAAAAGGACAGACTTGTTCAGCAGTTAGTGAAAGCCGTGCTTACCAGCTGAATTGCAATCATGAGGACAGTCTTCAAGGAGAATGTTCGGTCACACAGGTCAAACAAGTCCTCCAGACTGGGACCTAGCAGCTCCAGAACCATTGCATTATACTTCCCACAGGGGCCAAAGTAGTACACCTGCGGTAACCCTTCCACTGAGAGAACAAAACAGCGAGTTAGTATCTTTTATTAACCAACACAGAGTAAACAATATAAAAAAGTGAGAATTTGATGGCTTAATTAACAACTTCTTGTACAATAAAAACAAAACTCTTTTACGCTCCTGCAACATATTCATTTTAAAAAGCACGTTTTAGAGACTCAGTTTAAGACTCCCTTCCAATTATTGGTCAAGACCAGAGTATAAATCAAGACAAAGCAAAGATTACATGGAGTTACTGATGCATCTTATGAAAGTATTGGCTGATAGTTGATGATAAGCCACATATCTTGGTTCTGCATTTGCTGCCAGCAGCTCACTTACACAAACACTGAACAAAGTGAAGTGAAGCAGAAAAGAAATCTCCAAAGAAATTAGAAAGGGCAAGTTGAAGGCTGGTAGGAAGGTTGTAGCTCAGTGGTTAAGGCGTTACACTCTGGATCGGAGGATCATAGGTTCAAATCCCAGCACCATCAAGCTGCTACTGCTGGGCCCTTGAGCAAGGCCCTCAATCCTCAACTGCTCAGTTGTAAGTCGCTCTGTAAAAAGGCGTTTGCTAAATACCATAAATGTAAATGAAAGCAAAGAGGAAACTGGCTTTCAGCTATGGTGCACCAGAAGAAAGAAGCTGCTATGCAACCCGATACCGAGCTTTCTTTACTATTTCTACTCGGTCATCTCTTTCAGTGAATAACGCAACAGTGCTATCAGTAGGGGATATTAATATTATAATACATTCCCTTTGTCAAAGAAAAAGATAAATATATAGAAATGTCAGTATGAATTTCACAACAATAATGTAATTACACAGAGATATACAGTATATAAGCACCATTTTCCTTATTCCAAAAGCCTAACCCTAGATGTGATATAAATATTTCTGTAATGAATAATACCAGAAGAAAAGGTGTAAGAAAAAAGCGATACGCGTGAGTATTGCGATATTGTACTGTTTAGTTTCACAATTTTTTTTATTTAAATATCGATATTGCATTTAAGTTTATATCCCAACCGCTAGTTAGACAGCAGTCTTCTTATCTCTGTACTCAAACAGTGACAGGAAGTACTAGCATAAGGACATGCTACTAATGTTAGTAACCGTTTCCTGGGGGAGCTGCTGTAAATAAGATTAGGGGTATAACCTCCGGAAGTAATAGCAGCGTTGACTGAATATGTTTTTGTTTGCGTGTTATTTGTTATGTTAAAACGGCATTAAAAAGCTCAGGAACGGCATGTTCAGTTTATGGATACACTTTGTGGCAGACTACGTGTGGACGCGCATATGGTGGTGTGCTCTTAATGACAGTTTTCCACTTATTCCTGAAATAAGAAATATCCCAATATATAGCCTTGCTTACAATATCGCAAAATATTGTATCGCAACCCCTGTATCGTGATACGTATCGGGTCGCCAGATTCTTGCTGATACACCAGGAGCAGTGAACATTGAAAAAAATAATTAACTCCCTTAGTATTAGCTATGTACCTAAATCATTTTTAACTACCAGCCAACAACCATTGATTAAAATACATTGACCCACACCCGCTGTAAAAAATAAAGATATTCTATACATATTGATCAACCGAGCCTTCTATCACCAAGATCCGATAAAACGCTGTAGCTCAGCAGCTGAGCTCATATTTGCCCAGGAAATACACTCATATCACTCAGGGATTAAGCATCATCACAGTCCTGAATCAGCTTTGGTTAAATGAAACACTACTGGCTTTTGATCAGGATTGCTGCATTTTGCTTGTAAATTATATACAGTCCAATCAATCATTACTCTGCAGATCACAATCATTGAAAAGACTAAATAAGAAAGATTGCACGGGTTGAAGGAACAGCTCTAATCTTGGTCAGATTCGACAACTGCAACTATGAAATCTTTCAAGGTATTACCTTTCATTATTATGCTGATACACAGCTGTATGCGTCACCAAAACCAGATGACATGACAGAATGTGTAAAGTACATTACACAGTTAGTGCTGAGTCCTTCTTAAATCCTACAAGACAGAAGTACTTCTGAGTCCAAAGGCAGCTGGAAATAGGATTTCCAATTCTGTGGCAACTCTTAATGGTTTTTCATTTACATCATTCGCAGCAGTAACAGACCTCTGTGTAATTCTTGATGCACGTCTCTCAGTTAAAACTCATGCAGATAATACAACCAATATTGCTAAAGCTACAAAATATAATGTTAATACGAGAAAGAAAAAAAAAAATACTTAATGCATTTCTTTCACCCGGGCATTAATGACAAGTTTATGGTTAGATTTACGGTTGGATGTTTAACTGCTCCATCTACTGCATTTATATAGTACTGTGGTGCTGGTGGCGCCTCGACAATGTATTGAGCAACTCGGAGCAGGATGTATGACCTGTCTAATGCATGTCAAAGGGAGTCGGGACTGATTAAAGGACTTGTCAGGACTAAAATCATTTAGTGGGTAACACATGTTCAAAAATGCTTCAGAAACATGACCGGAACGAGCGGGCCTTTACTCTTAAATGCTGACTCACTGTTTTACGAATCTCTAACGGCTAGCTGCAGCGACTGCATATCATTGTACTTCAGCATTAATCATGAAAAGAGTTTAGCAGGCTCTCCATGAATCACTGCACGCCGCCTTTGAGGAAAACACAACCCATCCCACACCGGGCTTCAACCTTTCGCTCGGCCATGTTTCATGTACATCTAGAAAATGACTGACACTAGAGTGGGAGTTATTTTAAGCATGTGTATAAGCATTAAGCTAAATATGATTAACATTTCCACATCACATTACAGATTTGGTTTGTGCATATTTTAAGTATCAAATGAACGGCGAGAGAAAACATTTAAGTCCAAGTCCATTTTAGATGATCCGCTCATTAATGCAATGAAAGCGAGATGGAATCTTTCTCCCATGAGGAAAAATCTCTCTCCCCTGAATATCAAGTAATGTCTTTAGTGTATTATATCCAATGCTGATCACTGTGAACACAAGGGAAAAATGAGAAAGAGAATTTCTCAGCTACAAACAGAAACACACACACAGCCCACTCACTTCCCTCAAAACCACTGCTCACGTATCTGCCATGACTCACTAAAGCAGTGGGAAAAACAAGAAGCAGTGGAGATTAAAAGAGTGGAGACATGGGTGAATAAACAGAAAGGCAAAAGTCCTACACCCGCAGCATGGGAATAACGCGGTTAGACTCTGTGTGCGTGTCTCTCTCGTGTTCGTCCACAGTGCCAGATGGCATGATAAGTCCCTGGGTGTCCAGGCTCCACCCAACACACGTATACACCGCTAATCACAGATTTAGCACAGTTTGCTAGCTATTGAGTTTCACCAACATTTCAAACGAAGTATTTGAACAAGTATTGACGCCAGAGTGTTATTCTTATATTTCGGCACTTTGAAACACCAAGATTATTATGCCGTTCTACAAGTCAGTAATGTCGGCTGAAAACCTTGGTGTGTTTGCCAACAGACAAATAAGAGAAACTGGTTATTTTTATCCTGCAAATACAAGAAAGCTACTTAAGTGCTACTGAAACACCTACACTGGAGTCCTGTAGTGTGTAGATGGTGAGTTGCTATGTTGTGTTTTGCTGGGACAGGTGAAGAAGAACAACTTCTACAGGGGAGCACCTCTTACCATTCTAGAACATTCTAGATTAATCAGTATACAAGCGCTCATGCGCTATACGAACAAAAGCACTGGGACACATGACTTGTCTAGCCATATGTGGATCTTCCCCAAACTTTATTACCACAAAGTTGGAGGCACACAATTGTGTAGGACATTTTTGGATGTGGTAGAATTAAAATGTGTTTCTTTAACATGAACTAGGAGACCCAAACCTGACAATGCCAGTTCCAGCATGACAATGCCCCTGTGCACAAAGCCAGCTCCATGAAGCTATGGGTAACGTGTTGAAGT
Organism: Silurus meridionalis; assembly: GCF_014805685.1. Taxonomy (NCBI): domain Eukaryota; kingdom Metazoa; phylum Chordata; class Actinopteri; order Siluriformes; family Siluridae; genus Silurus; species Silurus meridionalis. The sequence continues at coordinate 8,261,830 of NC_060893.1, read as the reverse complement.
GGAAGATCTCGAGTAGCCCGATATACAGTAGAGCTCTGAACTCAACCCTACACCGACTCCTCTCCCTACATCAGTGCCTGACTTCACTGAGCCACACTCAAATCTAGTGGAGTTTCTTCCCAAAATAGTGGAGGTTACAGTTACAGCAAATGGGGACTAAATATGGAACGGGATGTCCAAAAAACACAAACAAATCGTATGCAATGAATAAAATCAAGCCAGGTCTTCAGTAATTGGCCACATCAAACATCTGAATAGGGGAAATGTAACCTTGGCAAAAAAAAAAAAGCATCTCAGAAAGGACTAAAAGAATGAAAAACGCTTATTCATAACCATTGTGCCTATGCCCAATGTAGCCTCAGACACCCGTTTTTTTCTCACAAGAGTAGAATCCGGTGTGATTTGCTGACGTAGCTAATTCACCTCCAGGTTTCCCTGTTGTTCACCTGGAGATGCTTTTCTGTTCACCATGGTTGTAAAAAGTGTTTTAGCTTTTTTTCAAGTTACTATGACTTTTTTTCTAAAGCATTCTGCTGCTAATCTCAAATTAAATAAGATTGTGGTGATTTTGACATATTGATTACTTGGTTATTACGCTGTTGCATGCTGGCTTGTCATGATTTAGCTACATACATGTTCAGACATCTAATCTATGTCTGCTGCATGTAAATAACAGACCTTCTGCTTTTAATTGTTAATGGTAAAACATTCAGCGTAAATGCAAATAGACATTCCCATCAAACTGATTAGCAAATATTCTCTGGTCTATGACTTATTCAAATACTTTATATTGTCGTCCATAGTATAAATGATTTTCATTGAAATATTATAGAATTTGGAGGTCTTAAGGTCTGAGAGCTGCATAAAATGTCACCAAATCACAACTGCAACAATCCTCAAGAATAACGAACGCATGAAAATGTAGTGGTGTCACAAACGACTTGCACTTCACAGCAAAGCCACGACAGCAAAACTAAACTTCCTGTGTACAACCTAACTGCAGTGTACTCCGATGCAATCTTCTACTGTTGACCTAAATATGGCACCAAGCAAAACTAACCGCTAGGTTACATCTAACATAGACACACAGCCTGTTAGCAGTTTTGTTGCTTTAGACAGCCGGCAGGGAGAGAGGCCATATATAAAACAAAAAGAGACTCTTGGTGTTCACACTTGAACGTTATACAAATTCTCCCATTAACACGAGCACTCTATCAGCAGAGTGAGCATGTGTCTCATCAACACATCAACACTGAGGGCTGCTGTTGGCACCTGGGCTTGTGTATGTGTGAGTGAGTGCGTGTGCATGTGTGTGTGTGTGTGTGTGTGTGTGTGTGTGTGTGTGTGTGTGTGTGTGTGTGTGTTGGGGGTAGCAACTTAGTGGTTACAGCATTGAACTTTGGATCTGAAGGTGAGATGAGTTCAAATCCCAGTCACACCAAAGTGCCACTTCTGGTCCCATGAGCAAGGCCCTTAACCCCATAGCTGCTTAAGTTTATGAATTAGATAAATGTAATTCGCTCTGGATAAGGGCATCTGCCAAATGCCATAAATGTAAACGTGTGTTGGTGTGTGTGTGCGCGTGCGCTAGTGTGTGCCTGCAAAGAAAATTAGGAAATTATATATGTCTGTTATTTGAGAATATATATGATTCGAGAATTTGTGTACGTGTGTTGTTAGCTGAAAAAAAAAGTGTGTGAGAAATGAAAAGAGAGAGAGAGAGAGAAAGAGAGAGAAAAAGAGAGAAAGACAGAAGTCAGTCACCTGTGCTGCCCAGAGTTTTGTAAAACCGGTACTCCAGATGCAGCTGTGGTGCCCTCGATTTCACAGGTTCCTGTACAACAAGGATAAGAACCAACAGAAGGGTTGCACATTGGTGACATCATAGATTACCATACAAGATTGCACGATTAAAATGCACCTTTATAACAGCAACACTGCTACAGTACTACATTATCTAATGTAATTCATACATCACTGTTTATACAGATGTAATATACATTATATTGGGTTTGGTTGAAAAATATATATAAAAAAAAATTCCTTAAACGTGAACTGAACAATTAGACAATTAAATCATATTAAACATTCAAAGGTTGCAAATCATTTGCTGTATGTTTGGAGACATGATAATTTAACAACTGCACATTGTAATCAGCTTTAAAAAAATGGGAGAAATCTTTTGGCCACTTACCAGTTTTATTGCAACATACTCATTGGTGTAAAGGTTCTTACCTGCAACAAAATACAAAATAAACTTATATTTTGCAAGCTGGCTTGTTGCTCCGAGTTTAGGCTGGTTTTAAATGCTTACTAAAACTGAATTTTATAATCCTAGTTTTTTTACTAAACCAACCATTGGTGTAGAGAAAGTAAATATCAAAATGAACTTGAGAGCAAAGGATTCAACTTTGATTATAACTGTTTATGAAGTTCACCATTTCTCTTTACTCAGCTCGAGTGTACATCTGTCTGCAGCTGGGGATTGGATAACTATAATATTTGATAACCACCGCCATCTATTATATACATACCATAACGTGATGGTACAAAAGACCATTACTTGTCTACACCTCATGGCATTTTGTGAGATCAACAAATTCACCATAAATGTAATTTACAAGGTATATTGTTTGGAGATTTCTGTTTTTACTCGTTACATCAATTTGCTGCATCCAGCCCACAGGCCAACTGCTGAACAGCCCTGCATTACGTCTTATTGCAACATAACAATCTATCCTGCACCAAGAATAAGAATCCTGAGTATGTCATACATTGGATGTTTTTGTTTTTCATGGTCATTATCTAAGAACTTTGATCAGATGTCAGTGTGACAAAAAAGAAAAACTATACAGAGTTTGGCTTTCTCTGTGGTATTAGAAACTACAGACTTACAATGTACATATACATACAATATATATATATACATACAATATATATATATATATATATATATATATATATATATATATATGTGGTTTCAATGACTCAGTTAAAACAATGTACCTGGTATTTATTGTAAAAAGAAATTGAATCAGATATTGATAGAAATGTAAAACAATTTCCTCGTTCTTTGATACTACAAAACATTTAATGAAACTTTGAAAACAGACTAAAAAAAACAAAAAGCAGGAAATTCAATTGACTTTTTTTTTGCTTGCTCTATTGCTAATATTTTTGCTATGCAGAAGAAAAGAAATAAATCAGCCCTTCAATAAACAAATGTGAATCGAAGTATACATGTGCACACATACTGAACAATATCAAGCCCAAACACACCATGAAACTCTGACATTATGCACCTTGTGACAAATTTGGACATTGTTACACCACAAATTATAGACCTACTGCCCGCATAGTCATCAGGTTTTCTCAGGTAATGACTTGTTAAACTAGTCACACTAGTTCTGGAACAGATAAAAACATACCAAGCTTCAGCTCCCCAAAGTTTCCACACCCGATCTTCTTCCCCACACGGAAGTTTGGGCCGACCATCAGCACACCAGATGATCCAGAGCCGGACGGGCGAGAGTGTGTGCTGCGGCTCTGAGCAGTCTTGGTGTTCCGAGCCGGCCGCTCACCCTCCTTCTCCCGCGTGTGCTCCATGGCTCCGGGCACCGAGGGAGCAAGAGAGGCCCCTGACAGAGCACCTCAGTCTGGCACTGTGGGCATGGGCTAGCGGGATCAGGAACCACACCCCAGCTCCCCTCACTGCATGATAACTGACCTGTGCAAACAAAAAAAGGTAGTTGGCATACTTTATATAATGCGCTTTCATATTCATATTTAAAAGGTTAGTTCAGAGGAAGACTTCAGTAATTTTCCTGTGACAATATATGATTCACATACTAGTGTTATATGATTCACATTAGTGTTGCAAATTATAAAGAAAGAGTGAAACCTTTCAAAAAACATTCAATAGGGCAGTTAAATAACTTTTAATCATGCACAAGTAATAAACCAGGCTATTTACCTTTTTTTTTTACAGTCTTAAGTTTAACACATGCAAATGGTGTTGAAGAAAAAAAATCCCTTCAAGGTAAACCAGCCATCAAAAGCACATGGCTGACAAGCATCATGACCTCTATAAAGACTTGGTGGGGGAAATTCTGCGATGGAGAGATTGTTTTGCCGAGAGTCAAAACATTTTTTCTTTAGGGATGTGGCTAACTGCTTTCCTGTAAAGTGACTCATTAAACTCATGAGACGGTGTTCACTACGTTGTTATTGCCATTACATCTTCCTGTGACTTTCCTTGCCACTCGTGGGACAATATTTTTTGCTTCAGTATGATACAGTATTAAGCCGTAACAAAAACTGCTATAACTAACTAGTCTATTTCACAACATTGAATGAAGCATGAATTCAGTTGCTTGTTTGTATTAAACAATAATGACCAGGTTAATGTCAGAGGTTTAATAGTCTTTTGCAATTTTTGCTTGTCGGACTATACGAACATGATCCCCATGTCACGCTTGTCATATCAGACTGTACAACAGTCAAAAACTGACGCACACAAGAAAAAGACTCATCCGAAGTTTTACGTGATCAATCCGTAGCTATCAGCGAACAAACAACAATCTGTAGAGTTAATATTGTTCATGACATGCCATGAGTACTGTCCACCAGGCATTTCTACATTTTCCCTGAGGTGCTTTCACGTTGTTGCGTCAACAGGTTCGGCGCTTCTGTTGGTTCTTGGTTTGACGCTCATCGTAGGAGGTCACACTGCAGGAAAGTGTCCGAAATCTTCAGACAATGGCAGAAAAAAAATCCTCGTAACGTCATTAATCGGCTGTCGGTGAACATGTCAAACCAGCGATCAAAGACTACAGATTTGAGTTTGGGATTATAGGAATCTTTTAGGATTTTCAAAATTTCTCTCGGATGACCAAACCGAGGGCGAGTTCGCACAGTGTGCACTTGGTGTTACATTTTTGGCGGAAGTATTGTCTCGGTAACAAGAATCATGAAACGATGTACATTTTGGTGATTATAACGCCCTGTTTGTATTTGGTCATTACTTTTATATACTTATTTAGTGCACATGGCTTTGAAAACTGCATGACACCTTGCAGATTGGTATTTTTCATATTAAACAGGTAAACTTTGACAGGAAGCTGCATTACTTTTCATTTTCTGTTTGCTAAAAATAAAACAATTTGTGAGACAAGGGTGTGAACACAAAGCACGTAATTGTATATTATGTCTTGGATTTAAATGTTCCCTTCACGTGAACTAAAAAAAAAAAAAAAAACCCTGTTCCAGCTTGACAATATGCCTGCGCACAAAGTCAGCTCCGTGAAGCAATGATTTACATTTAGAGTGAAAACATTTTAAGTGGCCTGCTATAGACTTTGGGATGAATCGACTGCACCACCAGCTAATTATGGTTCTAATTGAACCTAATTAAAACCTCACAGCACAAAACATGACTACTACTGTATGTTCAATAATCTAATGCCAACTAAGGATTCTGAAGTATTTATCTGCCACTCTATATTGTTAGAATGTTTGTACCAGTTGCATGCGCCACCATTGCATTGTGTTGCTATGTGGAGTAAAGTGATACAATCAAGTTGCATGGAACAACAACATGTTGGCCCTGTGGAGTGTGACCATGGTGTCAGCAGGGGAACATCTCCACCGTCAACAAGTCCAGTCCCTGAGAAGAGTTCAAAACCTTATCAGTTCATCCACTGGTAAAAAAATCAATGCAAATATCTGTTTGGTGTGATCGTTGCCAGATGGTATTTAGCCATTATTTATTAATACGAAGCTCCTCCAGTTGTGATTTTTTTAAAAGAGCTAAAGAGCCCCCTATTTGTGTTCTGAGTTTCAAAGTTTAAAGGTCAAAGTATACCTTATATATGTAGAAAGTCACAAAAATAAGCACCATCATATTTTTTACATCCACATCCTTTTACAGAATCAGAAATTACCAAGTATGTTTACACACACACACACACACACACAAGGAATCTGATTTGGCAACAAGAGCTTCCAGTGCAGGAGAAAGTACAGACGAAATGTAACTAAATACAAGTAAAACAACCAATTTTACCTTTAGTGAACTGGCTTTTTCCTCAGTTGGATTTTTATTCATACTCAATCTCAAATGTCTCGGGTTTTGTAGTAGTAAGAGGTAAACAAAACTGTTCATATCCACTGTACTCTTTTACTGTTATTGAACATTAAATATTGGCATATTAACCAGACAAATTTGGCATAAAATGTTTTCTGTTGGAAAAAAAATCAGTCCAGAGCTACTCAAATCTATCTATCTACTCAAATCTATTTAATCTATTTATCTACTCAAGTCTTCATAAAATTGTGTAATATGGTCGTGCTAAATTGTGTTGAAAAGTTCAATATAAGAGATATGGATGATAATAATAATAATGATGATGATGATGATGATGATGATGATGATGATGGCTGAGAACCACTGAACACAATGACCTGAACCTGAAGTATTCAATACAAGAACATCGCTGCTTTCAAATGATGCAACTAAACAGATCCGACAAACATATTTAGACACCAGAAGATCATAATAAGTCATAATTATAAGTTCAAACAACCACCATAATAATAATAATCACTCTTCAGGGAAGGTCTTCCACTAGCTGTTGGAGTGTGGTTGTGATTTGTGCTCATTTAATCCTAAGAGCATTAGTGAGATCAGGCTGTGGTGAGGAGGTTCCAGTTTGATCACAATTGTTCAGTAGGGTTGAGGTCAGGACTCTGTGCAGAACTCTGGAGTTTCTCCACTACAACCTTGGCAAGCCTTATTTTCCTAAAGCCGCATTTGTGCCTGGGCTATTGTCAATCTAGAGCTTTCAATTCAATTCATTTTTATTTGTATAACGCTTTTAACAATGAACATTGTCTCAGAGCAGCTTTACACAGATCATGTCTTAATAAAGAATGAATAAGATGTTCTTTATAAGTGTAAGTTTGTCCCTGATGCTTTCATCTTTGTGATACGAGGAGAAGACCTGGAACACTAAGGTCTAGAGTCTTCGACCTGGAAATGCAAATAGTCTACATTTTAATATTAGTTTATTATTATACGTTTAAAATTATGACTATTACTAAATTATAATGAGATAAAAGATGATTTGAAATTTGTTAGCATTTGTTTTTGCTTTTGTTTTTCAAGGTAAGTAGCCTTCCCCTTTCTCTCATGACAAAGAGTTTGGTAAAGCATTAGTGAAGCTCATAAATGTTAATGGTTGATGAATAAATATTATAAATACAGTATCTGTGCTACAGTTTGATTGTCGGCTAAAACTTCCTCTATAAGGTAGTGTCATATAACCTGCTTTATGGAAACATGCACCCAGACTGAGTTTCCAAAACACATGCTTGAGATAATGTTACCCTGTCATGATTTTTAAGCATTAGGCTCGGACTAATCAATCGAGTAGGTCTCCGAGTGTACATTTTAAAATGGAAAGAATCGGATAAACCAAAATATTGATTTTATTCCAGCGGTATCATAAGTCTAAACATCAATATGATATATTTCTTTTGCAGGAGATGTGGAAATGAATTATTGGTGTTTTGTGAATCCCTGGATTACATAAGGGACAATCCATGGCAAGTTGTGCATAATACACATCTTAAAATGATGACGCGGAAGGCGGATGTGAAGCGGAGTGAGACTGCCTCAGCGAAGTGCAGTAAAAACTGTGTAATGCACACCTAGTCATGCTCATTTACCAGCATCGATAAAGCTAACTGATGTGTGCAGCACAAAAGTGACAGAATAAATAAAAACAAAAGGTTTCTTATTATTTTATATACAGATGTATACAATCCTTTAGAAACGAGTTTATTAGAGGGACAGCGCATGTAGGACGTTTTGGAGACAAGGTGAGGGAGGCGAGATTGAAATGGTTTGGACATGTGCAGAGGAAGGACATGGGGTATATCGGTAGGAGAATACTGAGGATGGAGCCACCAGGAAGGAGGAAAAGAGGAAGGAGGTGGATGTGGTGAGGGAAGACATGCAGGTAGTTGGGGTAAAAGAGGCAGATGTAGAGGACAGAGGGGTATGGAGACGGATGATCCGCTGTGGCGACCCCTAATGGGAGCAGCAAAAAGAAGAAAAAGAAGATGATGTATAAAATTCTGCCCACTCTAAACTGCACATAGATAAAGAAGTGTGGGATGATTCAACTTAATCGAATGAGTTTCAATAGAAAGAGAGAGAGAGAGAGAGAGAGAAAGAGAGAGCGCGCTGGAGGGAAAAAGATTGTGTGAATTACACGTCTGCTTATCTACTAACAATTAAGCTGTTGGTGTTAATTCCTTGTGCCCTTTTTGTTATTTTTTCATTGTTTACTTTTTTCCTCTCCAGTTGGTCGAATTCATCGTGTCTCCGCCTGTTTATCAAAATCGCCATATTCACCATATTCCTTACACGACACTCAAAGAATCTTCCATTCAACTCAGTATGGTAATTAGGAAAACATTTTTTACCTGCTGCTTTACTTTGCATGTATGACTGCAACTGTATGTTATGGTTATTTATAATTTTTAATATGAAGAAATAAAAAACAAAAGCAGTGATTAAACCGCTTGAACTTCCTTCCAGCCAATTGGACCTTGGTATAAAACTGTAGTAATGATCAACACTGACTTTATGGTATAAAACCGGAGATCAATAACAAATTCATTTAACCTGTTATGCAATATTCTAATGTATACTTTTTTTTTTTCCAATGACAAATCAGATAACAAAATCAGTAAAAGAGTGCACTGAACCAGGATGTGGTAAATACACAGGAGGGAAAATCCAGAAGTAATGGGTAGACTTTTTGCTCAAAGTCAAACGCTGTACAAAAGAAGAAATATGAAGTATGCTTAATAATGCACAGGCAGCAGTTCAAATCAGAGGACAAAGAGAGAGAGAGAGAGAGAGAGAGAGATCTAAAAGTATCTATAGAAACTTCACTTAATCGCCATTCCACAAAACGTGCTTTTTATGTACTGAACTGGGCTGACTAGTTTTTAGGTCTGACGAGGTTTAAATACAATCTGCCCTTAACTTCTCATCGTCCACCTCCGCTCTAAATGTGTGCAAATCCAAAGAAATCTCATCTAAAGATTATTTCTGCTGCTGTCATGCTAATCATTAAAGCTAAATTATACCCTGAATTTGCTGGTAAAAAAATAAATAAATAAAAAAATTCATCCCCAAAAGCGGTTGCAGAATTTTCAGAACTTGCTACGACTTTAGAAGAAGCTTCAGAACAGATTCATCCTACAACTTGACATACATTTTGGCTGTAGTATCGCTTTAACATGTTAAACATGCATATTCCATACCTTTAAATATTTAATTACGTGTCCAGTGTGTGCACTACATTAAGCACTCTGTTAATAATTCAAAGCAGAAGATTTTTAAAGCATACAGGTACATACTCATTTCCTTGTATTCTCCAGTTCAGTGACAGATTAAAGTCTGGGAAGCATACAAGTATGTCCTTGCAAGTCTTTGTGACTTAGCTGGTGAATTATAAGCTCATTTAGGTTCTTTATTATTAAAATTGCTGGTCTGAGCAACTGGGGCAGCTTGCGATTCCCACCACCTGATGCATACAAAAATATGCTTGTGCTAGATGCTGTGATAGATAGATTTGTGATGGAACGAAGGATGATGGAATCAGGTATGCGGAAACACTGATGAAACTGAGTAAGAGCAGTCATTTAACTCCTTCACACAGGGTATGTCTTGGTTGCCTCCCAAAAGTTGTGAATCGGCAAAGTGAATACATGAACTTGAGCAATGGAAAGGACCCTGCATTGAGATACCGATGACTCAATTTCCTTAAATTCAAATAAAAAATTTGGTAGCCTAATCACAAGGGTCGTAAGCTAAATAGTAGATTTTTTTCAATTGCATCAGACAAGTAATCATTTCAGAGCTACCACAATGACAACAAGCTACATTTTTCTTCTATAAAGTTATAGTAATAACAATTTCAGGTAAGAGAACACACAGATTCCATTTTACCTGTTTTGTGTTTTTTGTGTGTGGTGAATTGTGGGATTTTTATAGAGCTAATGTCCACTAGAAGGATTTGACTACTGAACTGTGGAGATGATTGACACAAACCCTCAGTCAACACCAAGCTAAATATCAAGAGTAAACAAAAAAATACTGGCCAGATTTAAACATCTTTTTGCCTTATTTTACCTCATATCTGTAATCCAGACCAAAGACTTGCTGGCTTTCTTTTAAAGGGTTCAAAAAAAGATGAAATGCTTAGGAAACATTAGGAACTTTGTTAGAAGAGAATAAAGAGCTTGTTTCTTTCCCTTAATCAGTATTGAGGTACATTAATAGCTCAATAGAAATTCAATGCAGTTCAAATTCTAATTAACAATAAACAGCAGCTTTACAGAGAAAACGTTGGAATGTGTAATTTTAGTGCCTATAAGTTTGTTCCTTATATGTTTATTCCCAATGAGCAAACCTGTGGCAAGGAAAAACTCCCCCAGATGGTATGAGGGAAGAACCTCAAGAGGAACCAGGCTCAAACGGGAAACAATCATTATCTGAGTGGCACCAAATGTCCATTTATTACAGCCCCATACCTGCTAAGGTGTACTGTTCCCTAATAGATGCTTATATGCAGGATTGTTCATGCAAAATGCAGACCTAAACCATTGTAGCAGACTGTTGAAATTAATTACAGTCCAAATCCATCCTTTGTTAATCCAGTTCTTGAGTTGCTCAGTAACTTCTGAGGATCTTTAGGCTGGTCTCCAATTAAAGAGAACACCATCCATCTTTGTAGGTAAGACATAACATCAAGCAGATTCTTCCAAAGAGAAGAAAGGGACAGGAACAGTGGTCACTGGTACCTCAGGAACGTGTTTATTACAGGTTTTAGCCCAAAGAATAAGGTTTACAAGCAAACAAAAAAGGTGAGACTGGGCAGCATTTGAGAGTTGGGACACTTGGAGAGCTAGCTAAAGAATTTCTGATCTGTAATCACCCCTTCAACAGGTCGAATCAGAGAATAATTTGTTATTTAGAACATTTTCGCACTGCACAATACAAACACATTTGACTGCTGAGATGAGACATGAGCCGTCGCTGTGGTAGTGCGAGAAACATGTCATGCCTGGGCTGAAACTATGAAATGTTCCACTGTCAGATCGGACAAACCCAGAGCGAGTAGAGATACTGATGTGGCGTAGTCTCTAAGAGTAGCTGCAGCACAGACACGCAGCCTGGTGAGCAGCCAACACACATTCAATACTATTCGCTTTGCCATTGACCAAACCTGGTAAAAATAAATAAATAAATACAATGCCATGAGGCGATCATGTAGAGCACCAGCGCACAGCTCAGGCATCATACAAGACGCAGACACTCAATCTGAGAAAGATCATGTATAATTCAATGCTTTAAAAGGTTCAGCCAGGGCTCCAATCACGCTGGACTTCAATGGAAGCCATTTGAGAGACAGATTCAGCGAGCGCTCGACTGCGTGGTTCGCCTCACACACGCTTTGTTTACGTACACGTCACGTGGTCTTCGCTTTGGTAGTAAAAGAACATTGCAATCAGTACTTGGTTTGATGATACAGTCTCTCAAGAGCTGAGATACCAGACAAACCGAGATCAAAACCGTTTGTGGCCTATACTGTAACCTGTCTCAATAACAGACTGCACAAATCCCTTAGGCACCAAAATTATACTGCTGCTGCTGGTAATCACCACTGCACATGGCTAACACTTATTAGTCGCAGCTCCTGCTATTACTGCTCGCCTTAACTAATGTCTCAATATCCTGCTCACATGGTGAGATATGCAAATATACACATGTCCATGCTGCAAAATCAGTAGATATGCTAATCTTATTTTAGGTCTATTACTGTACTTTGCTGGATATCACAGTAAACACGTCAATGGAATCCTGTGGATACTGTGATTTCATTCCATATACTGATTTCCTTTTGAAACAGGAAGTCAGGTGAGCACCACGGCAAAAACCTTCCACGAAAGAAGCAAAATCTCAAGCCGTCCATGATTTCCAAGTAGTATTTTTTTTTTTATACGCCAAACAGACGTTCTATTTTTTTAGATTAGGATTCGTAACAATACCGTGAAATATCGTTTGCTATGACGTTACTGAATTTGGTGAATTTATAGAGCATACAAAATACTAAGTTACATTATTATGTAATCAAATCAATAAAATCCCACTCACACTTCATATGTTGTTTATATATTGTTAATATCTGGGGTGATTATGTGCAATAATCTCAGTGCAATACTAATAATTAGTCACATGTGCAATAACTTTTAGATCTATTACTGTAGTTTTTCACTACTGCTGCAATTCCATTTCACTTCATATATACAGTTATTTATATTTTCTTATTTTACTTTTAAATCTAATCTTTACTTTGATCTTTTACTGTGAGCAACTGCAACCGAACAATTAATCAATAAAGTATTCTAATACTGATTTTGATTTAAAAAGCTAGCATGCTAGCTATGTTAGCATGCTAAGATACTAACTTATTAGCTTGGGGAAAAATAGCTGGCTTTAATTAACAGCGAGCTTTATTCTTCCTTTCTGAAGATGACAACAAACATTTAAGGTCACGTTACAGTGTGCTGAATCGAACAAACGTGTGTATGGCAAACCGGCGCTAATACGCGAAACGTGTCCGACATCGCTCTTCTGTGTCTTTGCCTAAAACTAGATGAAAACACAAAGCAAACGTAGAAACCTTTCAGATGGGGAGCGTCCAGTTTCATTCAGAAGACTTTTTCTGTGTCGAATGCACTAAAAAAAACAAATCTAGGGCTACCGAGAGTCGTGTGACTCAAAGAGTATAGGTAGTGGTAAATACACTACACGCTAAACGAAGAATTGTTCAATTATGGGGCAGTTTTATTGTGCTATATCCACACAAGTGGCCGAATGGTTGATCACACGAGTGCATTGTTGTTTTAGTTATTGTACTTTTAGAATGTCACAAACATTACAGCACAGATTTCATTTCACATAAGGTTAGAGTTTGGAAACAGGGTCAGCCATGATACAGCACCCCTGATGCAGAAAGGGCCGAAAGTGGCAGCTTGGCATTGCGAGGTCTCAACCCCTGACCTTTAGATGAGAAAGAGACTTCTCCACATGTTTTTGATTGAAAATGTATCACATTGAGGCGTTCAAAGTCAACGTTGTGTATTGTTACATCCTTAATAGAGATTTCATTCATTGGAAGGTTCACGAATGCTCAAGCAACAGATGTCAGATGTATCACACATCAAGCATGGATGGGCAGTTAAATGTAAAAGTGTGAAAACCATGCAACTCAAAGCTAGAACCCCATCAACATCTGCATCTAGTGCTATGTGATCACCTGAGCCCGATGATAATGCGCAAAAAAGGGGCGAAATGGGTTAGCAAAGCGGATTCATGTAATATATTCGAGCTCATTTTCAGTTGTGTAGGATTTCTCAAACCTGTGTCCTAGAGAAGAGGTTTGAATAGGAAAAAGAAATCTCAGCTTGATACCAGATCACCAGAATATGGCATTTTCCACATATAATCTAATTGAGAGTGCAGCAAACAATGACAAAAATAAAGTAGTACGAGTATCTATAAGTTTTTAGATTTGTATATTTTTCAGCTACGATGATTTTATTTTAGAAAATACTTAAAAGTACACAGGAAACCATCTCACAACCTTATAACCAATGTTTTATCCCAATTATAAGCATAACATGTTCGTCTGTCCACCTCTGAGATGTCAGCATCACCCCTTTCGCTGTTCCCGGACACTGTATTACCCAGGAAATGTAACTCAAACTCATCGTTCTGCTCTTATCTGGAAAGGATTCTGGATTATCGGATAATCCAGGTTTAAGGAACCCCACTGTAAGGGAACGTTAATTTAATCTACGATGGAGAAGTAATGCTGGCGAAGGTTGCACTGAAAAAACAACCACATCATAGAAAAGATGGTTTGACCTTGATCTCAACAGCTGCAAGCGAGCAGTTTTTCTCCAAAATACTTCGAAATTTTCAGCGCCAAAATTATATTATAACAGTAATATGTAACCTAGATGTTCTTTGTGTTGGAAAATTTGTTTCAAATTTGTCAGATTTTTCTTTTCTTTTTTCTCCCCATTTAAACCTCTTTATTGACAAGATTATGAATAAGCCGGGTTTGAAATCTGATTAAAAAAACACTCCTATTTGTGAAAAAACAAGAGCAATAACTAGATCAGGAAAAACTGATGGGATTATTTCTGCCCACTTTCATCAGAACCATATTAACTAACTGACTGCACATCACAGTATTTAAGTGGCTGTACTGGCGGAATATATTGCCATTTAGTGGCTTTATTGGCAGTGTTTATAGTTGTTTATAGTGGAAGAGGAATAAACACTAGTACACATATCTAAACTCCACCCAAAGGGAACTACTTTCTGGGAAAGTTCCAAACAAAAACTACACGAATGACCAAAGTCTGATGCGAACACGTTGCTTCTGTAAAGTGACCCACGCTGCTAGTTTGTCTGGGAAATGCAGACGAGCACCAGATTGGACACAAACTGGATGAGTCATCACAATTTTTCAGGAAACACAATCAAAACAATACAATTCATTTATATTTATAAAAAAAAAAAAAAAAAAAGCTTTAAAATGCTAATTCCATTAACACCTTAACTCACGAGTTTCACAACAGCAACGTGTAGCAACAGAACGACAACATGCCGTTTGCGTCTAGCAGCACTAGTGCCATGGGAAAATCTTGTCTAGTTCAACTGGTTTATAACGCTCAACAGACATGTACATTCAGAACGCTAACCTATAACATGACAACTTGCCTCAGAAGTGAGTCTCAATGTTATGAGGAGAAAGCGTGACGTTTGTAAGGTACGTCTGGTATCTGGTGTCACTTGGGCCAATTTAAACTTCAATCGTCTACAATCAAAAACAATCGTTTCAGTTCAAACCTGGACCGTTTTCGATTGTGTGATTGATAAATATTCGTCCGTATGAAATCCTCGGATAAGACGCGTGCTCATTTTCGATACGAGTGCACCGAACTCGCATCAGACCGGGATATGACGTATTTTGCACTGGGTTCTGTTTACCGACTCGAACATGGGAACACAATCACCACCATCACACCTCTGAGGTTTCACAGAACTCGCCGACAGACACTTGCAGGGACCGCTGAGAGGATGTCAGGAGTGTTATGGTGTATTTACCAGATGATCCTCAGAGCTCAAAATGAAAATAGACGAATTGTTACTGGTAAAGATTTAAATGGAAAGACTCCTTAGAAGACTTTCTATGGGCTGAGCAAAAATGATGATCCAGAAGATCTGAGCTTCACCTGCTCAAAGAGGAAACAGAGGAAATATCAAGATCGTAGCAGGTTAGGGTGAGAAATCTGACACTAGGCATATGCTTAACAAAACCAAACCGGATAGGATATAGGGGGTAAGTGGACGGTTAGGGGGGCAAAAAGGAAAATGTCCTGGGGAGGAAACCCAAAAGCTGTTCTGTGAACATTTTATCAGACAAACTGCTACAATTCAGACTGATATTATATTTAAAGGGTTTTGTAGCTGACATCTCAGGCACATCTCAGGCACATCTCCTCTCTCCATCACTGCTAGAAAGTCATCAATCAGCTCTAGCTCTCTGGAACATTATCCAAGAGATCGGAAAACCAATCTAGACAGCTTGGGTAACTCTGAATCCTAAAATGGCAGATCTACAGTCAAGGATCGAGGCGTGTTCCTGATCAGCTCGATCATCCATCAGGTCCTGAACATCAAGAGGTCAGCTTGAGCTTGTTTGCTGTTGCTAGCTCTCAAGGTAGCACTCAGCTGTGCTAACTAACACACACACACACACACACACACACACACACACACACACAGCATTTCAGCTACATTGGAAAGTACATTTGGATTCCTAACCTGAAATCAAACCCGAAGTCGTGTCTCTCAGTCCATGTCCGCGTCTATACACTCCCAGGCCGTCGCTTTTCGTTTGTGCAATAGGTTTTTAAATAAATAATGTATATATTTCTGTATAGTTATATATACATTTATAGATGTGTATATATATGTATTTAAATCCTCTCGAACAGATCAGTATCTCCTTCCCCCAGCCTGCCCCTCTCTCTCTCTCTCTCTCAGTCCCGGAACAGCACCGCCTATGGAACAACAGTTCATCCGGGTAACAAGCGGCGTGTTTTTGTGCGCGTGTGTGTGCGTGCGTTCGTTCAGGTGGCGGGCTGCGCTCCAAACCGCGCGTCACTGCTCGGAAAGAGTGCTCAGGGCACGACACAATGATATGCTATTGAGACCACCAAGGGAGTAGGGTGATGACGCGGTTTAGGACGACGCCATTATCACTAGTGTAGTTGTTTAGCTGGGTTATGGAGCAAATGAAAAAGGGCAGAAGGGAAATGTAAAGCGAAATATATAGGTTAATAGAAACGTGCCGTCTGTTCATCACGTGCTCAGGTTTTTCAGGATTTATTTGTTTTTCACACCATGAAGATGTGCAAGATCACCTCCAGCATCCTTTCGGTTTAGTTGTGAGCGATTCACAACCTTCTCACAACAGGTTCATCCATAAAGGGTTCAGCATGCTGAAGGCACTTTTGCATATTGTATTGTACAAGTCAAGTCCACTTCTACTGAGACAAATCACCAAAACAAAACACCATAATACAAAAAGTATCCCAGAGCTGCTGCTCCCAGTTTGGTACACATGTAATAATCCAATTCTGCTACTACTTCTTTCAGCTTCTCTTATTAGGGTTCACCAAAGCGGATCATCCGTCTCCATACCCCTCTGTCCTCTACGTCTGAATCTTCCACACCAAGTACCTGCATGTCTTCCTTCACCACATCCATAAACCTCCTCCTTGGCCGTCCTCTTTTCCTCCTTCCTGGTAGCTTCATCCTCAGCATTTTCCTACCGATATACCCCATGTCCCTCCTCTGCACATGTCCAAACCATCTCAATCTCACCTCCCTCACCAAGTCACCAAAACATCCAACATGCGCTGTCCCTCTAATAAACTCATATCTAATCCTGTCCATCCTCATCACTCCCAACATCTTCAGCTCTGCTTCCTCCAGCTCCACCTCCTGTCTTTTACTCAATGCCACTGTCTCTAAACCATACAACATCGCAGGTCTCACCACAGTCCTATAACCTTTCCCTTTCATTCTTGCAGATGTATTTATTTTTTTCCTCCTCTTTAAAACTTTCAGCTATAAAAACCCTGTCTGTAATACCACCATGACGACAATTAATCCATGGCCTGGTTGCACTGGTTCTGATTGGTTTGTTATGATTTGAGACCTATTTTATAAAAAAAAAAAAAAAAGTAAATCTCAACCAGACCCAGGTCTCTCTCCTTATACTTTCCAGGAGTGACCTGAATTGTTCAATATATGTTTTACAATTGTTCAATGTTAGCTTAATCACATTTTTCTCTCATGGTACTCCAAATATTTGGCACAGTCTATATACTCCAAGTTTACCATTATTTTATTTATATATATATATAAAAATAAATTAGTGTAATTATTCAGGTGCTCTAGATTTGTTTGCTTTGATAAATAGAGGGTATGCATTCTCAGATAAGCTCGAACACATTAGTGGCTTTTAAAAAAGGTTTATTAAACTTCTGTACAAAAAAACAATTTAAGCAACATCAAAATATTTATGTACAAAGATATACAAAAAAAAAATAAAAATCATGACCAAAAAAGTCATTGACCAATCAAGTTCAATAAATCATACAAGGAGACCTAATCTTCCTCATCTTCATCTGGAAGCGGTCTGGACCTGTACAAGGTAAAGCAGAACATTTCAGACAATATAAACATGAATTTTACACACAGTGAATGAAATGAAACCAATCGAGACGTACTTCCTGGGTGCTTTGGACATGCCGCTGCCCCCGGCCTCTTCTCCATCACTAACGGGGTGCACATTCTCCTTCTCCGGCTTTCTGCCAGGGCCTCCGAAGAAATCCCCGATGCCTTTCTGCCACGTCGGAGTCGGACGGGGACAGACCGGGTTCCCACCAGCATACTTATTTTTCCCTGCAACAACAAAACAGCTTTATAAGATAAACCTTTATTCGTCCCACAGTGGGGAAATTTCTAAACAGTGGGGAAATTTCTAAATTAATACCTTAATAATACCTCTTATTAATACCTCATGCTCAAAGTACATCCAAATAAACATGACATGGCTACAAAGAAGGGGGAAAACAACCCTGAAGGGGTATTTAATTGCCAAATAAAGACCAAAATATTTTGAGATTGAGAAGGAATGAGCAGTGGAGATGAGCAGAACCTGGGGTGGAGGCCTGAGGGCTGCTGCTGGAGGAGTTTCCTGAACTGGAGGCACCAAGTGACTTCCTGGGTGCAGAAGCAGCAACAGCTAAAGACAATGCAAATAAAAAAAAATTGCATTAAAAATTATGTATAAGAAAAACAAAGCTTTCAATCTATATAAACGGAAATACAGGTTTTAGGCAGCGCCCACATGAATCCCCTCCTCTTCCTCCTCTTCATCCAAACAAATCTGGCGCCATTTCTCCTGAGGTTGAGCTTCCCCCGAGCTACCATCTTTAAATGGGAGCTAAATCCAGACTAAAACCACTTTCTGACCTTTTATTTATCATCAATGTTTATATTTATTATGAAAAAAAAAAAACCTCACGGTTGACAGACCACCACAACAAGGTCACAAAGGTCACAGGACACACGGGCGAAACCATTTAGCGAAAATGTCAAAACGTCCATTTATAAACTGGGTTTTGCATCAAAATAAAAATAAAATAATAGCGTTTATATAAGAAAGAAAACCCAAACACGTCTTTGTCAAGATTTTTGCATCTTGACCAGGTAATAAGATGGAAAAACAAATTGGCGGGAGAGGCATGAAGAGAACATAAAGGCAGCTCAGAGCTTCAACACAAACCGGATACGAAATAAAAAAAAAAATATCAAAAACGACTACAAAGTCGTTCCTGTGCATCTTATTATTATTATTATTATTATTATTATTATTATTATTATTATAACCTCACCTTTCCTGTAGCTGCTAGGAACACTATCTGCTTTCGTCCTGACCATTTCGGCTCGTTCTGCGCGCCCCCGCCGCGTGCACACCAAACACAGACGCGCGCACTTCCCGCCAGCGTTTTAAAAGCGAGTCCGACGCGAGTTCGACTTGGGGGCGGGGCGTGCGCGTTAACGTCACTCGCGCGCTCGACCAAACGCTGGGGAGATTGTGAGCGACAGGATTGAGGCCGCGCCCACTTGGACCTCGATTTAGTACGCCCTGCTTTTTGCCTGACTGTAATGTGGTTAATCAACAATTAGACTATTTAATACAGTTCGGTATATTAATTTATCACCTTTTTTAACTGCTGGAACAAATAGGTTCGAAATTATTATGTTTTTTTATTATGCAGACTTTTATGCAGTTGCACAATAAACCTGGGCTTATATTATATTACTTGGGCTTTAGTTGAACTTGAGTGGTTGGTTAAAACTCCTTAAGTTTGCACACACCTTCTCCTTTAGTGTTTTTTCTTCATTTTTTATTTTCAACATTCTACATTCAAAACTATGAACAGAATATTTGTATATTTTACATTGTCCAAAGTTTAGCTGGTTACAACTTGGCAGAAGTCATCCTCTCATCAAATCCATAAGGAAGTAACCTGGAATTGTTTCCAGTTCACAGATGTGCCTTGTCATGAGTTCCTTTGGTATATTTGTTGTCATTCATAATCTGGTTTTTGAACATGAGTTGAGATGAAAACTGGAAAGTGAAGGAAAAGCAGCCAACCAGCACTAAGCAACTTTGGGAACTCCTCAAGATTGTTGGAAATACCATTCCATGTGGCTACCTCATGAGGCTGACTGAGAGAATGCCAAGGGTGTTATTAAAGCAAAGAGATTTAAAGCACTTTTGTACGTCGCTCTGGATAAGGGCGTCTGCTAAATGCCGCAAATGTAAATGTAAAAGTGACTACTTTGAAGAATCGAAAATATAGAAAACAAATGTTTTTGGCAGTGTTAGCTGTGTCCATAAACAAGGCCCTTTAACTCTTCAGCTGTTCTGTTCAGACCTTTCTGGACAAGGGTGTCTGCTAAATGGCAAAAATGTGTTCTGGGTTATTTGCTACATAATTCCATACATGTTTTTTCATAGTTTTGATGTCTTCAGTATTCATGTACAGTGTTGAAAATATGAATAATCACCATGGAATTAAATCTAACTGCAATTAAAATGCCATTGTTACCAAACTTTCGGGAAAGTTCAACAAAAACCTCTGTCGTGGTTTTATTTGGTAACTGACAGGGAAAGTTAGTTATACATGCCCATGCCAAAAATGTAATAAAGAGCTGTGTATTTCTACATTTCCTAATATATAAATAATTCAATAATTAAAGGGGTTA
Organism: Silurus meridionalis; assembly: GCF_014805685.1. Lineage (NCBI taxonomy): Eukaryota > Metazoa > Chordata > Actinopteri > Siluriformes > Siluridae > Silurus > Silurus meridionalis. Next base: position 8,241,321 of record NC_060893.1, on the reverse strand, counting down.
ATAACTAACAACAAGTGTAAAATAAAGAGACATTTTTAATCCATGTTAAAATAATGGTGTTAATGGGGCGATTTTAAGTGATGCAGGATGTAGTTGAAGGTTCAGGAATAAATCAGCTCTAATGGCTATGTTAAATTAATATCTGTGTTGTGGTAATACATGGATCTTTAGACTTTTGGTTGCTCTTGAAGAGGTTCCTAGTTGCATGAGCATAACTTAGTAAACAAACGGCTGCACTTGCCCTGTTAGAACCTCGTGGATAGCTCACTTTCTAAGAACACCCTCCTTATGATGAGCGGCTAATGAGTTACCATGACCTATCAAGATTCATTTAGACTGGAGTAGAACTGCATTTAAACTTAATTTAAGCACCAAAATTCTGCTTTAGGATTGGGTTGCTTTCATCAGGTCCCTTTCAAAAGGAATTTGCTGACAGATTACAATTTTAATTCATTTTTATTTAAAAAGCATACATTCAGTAACTATTTATGGTTACACGGTCTATAAATGTATATATTTTACATATTTGCTTCTATTTATCTATATTACATTTAATGTCAATTTTGTGTGGAGAAAGAAGCATGGCTTGTGGTCTCTCCTGGCCCCTAGTGGTCGAATTTAATACTGCACGTCACCCTTTCCAAAAGCCAGCAAAATTACATATACCGTATATGATTTAGATTTAAATACAAGTGGCAAAATACGGTGTCTATATTAATAATATAATCATTAAAAAGTTAATTCTTTCATTCCAAATCTTTTCTAGAATTAAATCTCAATAGAGATTTTTATACATAACTGAATTATACAAGTTTGAATCGTAATCACTCAAATTCCTTGTTTCTCGTTTATGGAGTTGTATTCTGGCTCATTCAGGCCACAGGAGTCTTTGTAGGGTGTAAATACCTAACTAACTTAGCAACTAACAAATTAACCAACCAACCAAATTACTAACTAACCATTCACCCGAACAACCAAGGGTGGCAGGCCATGCATTTCTCACCTAGGCCTTTATTGGTGCCCTACCTTAATTTGTGCACCTATTAATACCATCATTATGATGCCACAGCTTTAGAAACCCTCAGAAGTATACAGAGACACAGTATAACTGAGTGCTGCAACAAAGACTGGTATCTCATGCAGCAAGAATAAAAGCCATTATTAACACGTGTGTGTTGTTCACATTTTTGTTAATCAGCCAGTATTCGCATATCTGGTGGCCTTACTGCTTTTTTTGGCTTTTAATTCAACACAATCAAAATAATGTATGATAAATACTCAACAGACGCTTAATTAATCTCAATTTTAACCAATATAAACAGCATATATGGTTAATTGCTTTTTACCCTTGTTAGATCACATTTATGAATTAAAGTGCTACGTTTTTATTATTATTATTTTAAATGTAATTAAAAAAGAAAATCAGTAACCATGTCAGTCTACAGAACACATCAACCCCATTGAACACATTGCCATTTTATTCAGCCTATACAACACCTAAGGGGCAGAGTTTTACTGTCTGTGTCCTTCTAAATTAGTGTAATCCAAAATAATTTTCTTGATGGAAACTGTGATTAAAAAGCTCAAAAGAAGAATTGATGTCCTGCACATGAGTAACTACCATCTGTGTTGGCCCTGGTTGCATCCTTATCACATTGGCAGCCATGTGGTGTGGCTCATTTCTTGACTATCAATTTCACCATTTTTTTTTTTAAATCCATATTTCTTCATTTGCTGGCTGCTGATGTGTTTGTTTTGGTCCTGTTGCTGGTTGCTGATGGGCTGGTCCTGATGCTCCTTATCGTTTGAGAACTAGCTGATGCTCCATCTCATCTTCCTCAAAGTCACTGTCATTTTCAAAAATGTGATCCTCACATTCTGAAACTTCTTCCTCTACATCATCATTATCACACACTTCTCTCTCTTGCAAAATCATTGGAAGAGAATCTTTTGGCTATCTTGATCAGTTATGATAAGAACCCACACTGGCAAAGATATATTTATAGTGTCACGCCCCCAATTTGCAGCTGGGATAGAGTATGAGCAAATAAATAATGGTTCCCGTAATTAATCGTATAATTTTTCTTTTGATAAAAAATCAAACCCAAACTCCATACAAGGATTAAAACAAGAATCCCAATGAACACAATTCAACAAGTTTCTTTTTACTGCAGCAACAGTTGAAACACCTGCATACATCATCTCTAGCAGAAGCTGAATATAAGCCTCATTAAATGACTGTGCATTTTTTTCTGTGCTATATGGTTTTTCAGGGGATTTAAATGTAAAGCAAATTGTGCGTTTTTCTGCAAATACGACGGAAAGAAAATGCAAAAGTATAAATGGTTCGCAAAAAAAAAACCTTTTATGATTTTTTGGACTGACGTTTCCTTACAATGTCTAGCTTTTCTTGAAAAGTCCAGCTTGTAAAGTTTATCTGTGACCAAATCAATTTCTTCTCCTCAGTCAGCCATTTTGTAATGAAAAAAAAAAGGTCTAAATAGTGCGCTCTCTGACCATTGAATCAAAGAATGTGAAAATACCTTTTTCTACTTGAGGGCCTCAAAATGGCCAACTTGAAATCTGACAAGCCTTCTAACAACATGGATTTGAATCTACAGGGTGCAGCAGTCTGCATTTTGAGGGGTTTACAGCAGATGGATATCTTTGGGCCCGGCAACACGTGACGGCTGAAATCTGATTGGACAGAAACTCTAACCAAAACTTAAAAGAATAGACTAATGGGTTTTTGAATATTACATATATACATATCAATGGACAAAAACATATATTTAATTATAAGTCAGTGATTCGGACAGAGTTGAAACCAACAGAGAAGGCCTTGCTGGGCCTGATGGCCCACCACTCCTAACTAACCAACCAACTAACTAACTAATCTAATCTAATCTAATCTAATCTTTTACACAACTAACAATTTTTACTTGATTAAACCATACATCTGAGCACCCCCTGTAACTAATTGGTAAATGAATCATTTACCTGAACTGACTCAAATGACTCGGTTCACTGAAACGACTCCAGACATTTCTTGGCAGCAGTTGGAGTGTAGATGCGGAGCGAGTCTAGAGTTCACCATCATACCGGGAAGCAACGCCAGCACACTTAATTTCATTATATACTGCGAAGTGTATTTGAGCAGATTATATACTCAGCTACCTTTACTATATCTTTATTTTATATTCACTCTTTATTTGGTCCGCGGTAGTGTGTGGAAGTTTGGCGCGCGCACGTGTTTTATCTATTGATACAGCTATAAGGAGGTAATTAAATTATCTCATTAAAAGACCTGGGAACATGTTTAATACTGCAACTAATATATGTAATAGTGTTGTATTTTGGCTGTAGCAGCAGTAGTAAGTGCTGTTTGTCAAGAATTGTGATTTAAAAAAAAAAAAAAAAAGAAAACCACTATCAGCTAACCAGTTTCTATTAACTTAGCAAGCTAACTTTTTTTCAAGCTAACAATTGGTCAATTGGTGCTGGACACTAAGTACTTTATATATTGTAAATTATATATATATATATATATATATATATATATATATATATATATATATATATATATATATATATAATAAAATTTACAATCTATAAAGTACTTAGTGTAGATTTATATATATATATATATATATATATATATATATATATATATATATATATATATATATATATAATAAGATTATATGCTTTGTGAATGCCTCTTTTTATTAATTGATTAATTGATCTGTGATAAACAGTGAGGACATGGTGTCTGCTGTAAAGTTTCTCATCTCTAAGCTGCTTTCTCCTCTTTGGAGGACAGTGGATGAGGAACCGGATGGCTTTTATTACAGCACAGGTAAGACAGGCCTTCTCCAAAACACAGGTACACACAAACACACACACACACCTCATCAAATCATTATACCAATAAAAAGGTAGTAACAATTAAAATAGCCAAATTAGACAATTATAAGTAAGCATTTTTGATAAGTGTCTAATTCAATCAACTACAAATAAAATTGCCACACCTATCAAATTAGCCTGATTTATTAATTTATTATAGAGATTAAGTTTAAAAATAAACTCATCTAGTCTAAATGACCTGCACTTTATAATATCTACGACAGATCTCATATTGGTGAGTGAACTTGAGCGTAAACAGGAAAATGATTACTGAGGTCAGTTTTCTTTGCTGTTTTCTATGATTATTACTTCTCATACTGTCTGAGATCCTGGCAGGATTCAGTAATGGACATGTTCATTACTGTGGCATGTTCCCCATTTCAGATTAAATGATGATCCACTATCCTAAATCCTGACAATTCGGAGTCGTGCAGTAAATCAGGATGCATAAACAATTATACTTTAAAGGGATCTGTAGGCATATGGATTGGCAAAATCTTTCTTTTTCTCTACTGTGTTTGTAGCAGTTCTATATGTTTTTGCCATAATCCCAAACCATCCTTCTACAGCTGGCTTTGTAACAGTGTATGACAATTTTCACAAGACTTTGGTCGTAATGACACCAAATTGGTTTCTGGTGAGCACACCACAGAATACTCTTTAGATTGCACATTTTAACTGATGAAAGAATTATGATTGGTGTGCGATTTTGAAACCATAATGACAACATAAGGCCCAAATCATACAACTCAATGCCAGCTTTGCTAGTTTAAATGGGCCTCATTAAATGCATTTTGATGTACAAACAATAAGCAATTAAACTTGACCAATTTTTTAAATCATGATGATTTGGGACTGTCTTGGTGCAACAGTGAAGTGTTTGTGTAGTTTTTGATAAATCATGTAATTCATGTGAAATCTCTGGAAAGATTACTCTGGTAATCCATATTCACTAATGTCTTGATATACCGGTACATGTATTCCTGAATTCATATACATGAATTTGCTATTTTTTCCATCATATACCCCCTGTCTTTTTCATTCTAATAAAATAATGTATTGTTTTCATATATCTAGGTATGGAGGAGATTCGACAAATGCGAGGTAGTGTAGTGACTCATCTATGCGAGAATTACGGGCTGATTGATCATTCTGTGTACTTCACTGTTGAAGAGGTGCTTGGAGGAGTGCCTCTGCATGTGGGTGATGCTGTTAATGCTCTGGCTGTTCAAGATGGAACCCATGGAGGGTGGAGGGCTTTACGGGTTTGCGCCTTGCATTTCTTTACTACTTTTTTTATTTTGTTTTTTATTCTCCACATGCAGTGGTGGATGAAGTACACAAACCATGTAGTCGAGTTAAAGTACAGATTAGGTAAAATATTCCTCCAGTAAATGTAAAAGTTTCCCTTTAAATTTACACTTGAGTAAAAGTACAAATGTATTTGCCTTCAAATGTAATTACAGAGCCTGAGCTCTACTCTGATTGGTGGATTGCTGTGTGTTTGACCAGTTAAGTTTTTATCCACTAATAAATAAAACGGAACAACTGATATTTTGAAATGTAGTGAAGTAAAGTAAAAGTCTGCCCAAATGGAAATATTTCAGTAAGAATATAAAGGTATGCTAAAAAGCTACTTAAGTACAGTAACCAATTACATTTACTGTTCACCACTAATCACATGGCATTTTACCAAGAACCATAACCTTACTTTAAATTACAAACATTATTGGCTCAAATATATCACACAAGGTGTTTCTCATGCATACTGAATTGAATATGTATATTTTGGAAATACCAGCCATGGGCATATACTAATATGATTGTAGAATATATAGAATGTTTATTGAATTCTTTCTACAGGTGGAAAGGCAAATTGATACATGGGAAGGAGGCAGTTCCTCACTTGAAACAGACGCTAATAAGTTCAGGGCTCTGATTGGAACAGTAACATCATGCAATAAAGATGGCGGATTTATTAATCAGACGACGTATTTTCCCCGATCAGCCCTGTGTGAAGGTTATGCATCAATACTTGTTTTACATATAATGCTGTATTATTTGTAATATGATTTTAGTCGACTGAAATAAGCTTATTCGGTAATGTCTTTTCCTTTTAGGTTTTGAGCCCATTAAAGGAGATTGGGTGCAGGCAGAATACTTCATTAGCCCCACAGATTGGAGCAGTCAGGCTCGAACTGTTGCCCCGCTACGATACCAGCGCATGGACAAAGTCAGTCCAAACACACACAGAGCTAATATTTCAGTTCCTCGTGTTTATTTAGTAAATTTTTTTTCTTTTATCTTATTTCAGGTTGTCGATTTCTAGGAATGATGGAATTTCATCTTCACGTAAAATAACACTCCTGTCCTTCTCTCTGCCTTTCAGATGCATGTGTCTCGTGTGTTTGGCAACGGTGGGGTTGTTGGAGACAGTGTGTTTTTCAATATGGACTCACTGCTGTTGCCAGCTGGATACAAACCCGCACAAGGAGATGCAGTGAGCGTTGTGGTGGTGGAGAGCAGTCAGTCATTGTATTGCTGGAGGGCACTCTGTATGGCCCCCATTGATAAACACAGGCTAGTGCCCTTATTTTCTATTGTTCTTTAATTTGTCCACTTATTCCTTAAGTCATACACAGAATATTTATTGCTTTTCATCACATTAGGGTGAATGGGTCGGAGACTATATTGCCGGAAGCTGAAATCCAGACGTTGCTAAAAAATAAAGGGGGGCTTGTGGTCAGTGAGGAAACACATTTTGGATCTTTGTGGCTGGGGGAGAGTAAAGAGCTGCTTATATTTCTTCAGTGAGTAAATGAGACAAATTCTGCCTCGCACAGAAAATATTTTAGTCCGTTTTTTGTGTTTGTTTTTTTTTTACTGATGTTTGTTTTTTTTTTAAATGTAAAATTGTACATATGAAATGCATTTAACAGGATTATTGTTTAATTAGTATTATATTTTATATAATAATTCTTCTTTGGTTTTGTGTTCAGCAATACTGGTTCAGAAACCCACAAACTGAAGTGGTGTGAATTTGCTGGCTGGGACTCGGAGGAGCAGTTTTCATTTAGACTGACGCCACGTTACGCCAACACTGACCTTACATCAAACTCCAAGCTTCAACAAATCATCCCAACCAACCCCTACATGCCCTTCCTCCGGGTATCTGGAAGAGGCATTGGATCAGGGCATGGCCTCTATGATTTCCCCAGTTCTTCCTCTGTACCTGTTGGGGAAGATGGGGAAAGACATAAAAATGGTTTTGTGGAAGATATTGATAAAGAGGTTACAGATAATGCTGAGGAGGCACCACGTTTGCGGGCAATAGAGAGAAATCTGAGCATATTACCAGGGGAGAAGGTGTCCATCACTATAGGTTGCCATGCTAAGTAAGTGAATGATTAAAAGAGAGATTTTTACTTTAACAACAATTAGATGTACCTGAAGTTCTCTAAATGTTATTGGCTTTGGGGTCAAATGTGACAGACCATTTTCTTTTTGTGCAACAAACACTAGTGGCCAGAGGTGGCAAAAGTGCACACATCCTTCACTAAAGTAGAAGTACAGATACTCATGTCTCTAGTAAAAATTGAAGTACTGACTAGACTTTTTTTACTCAAGTTAAAGTAAAAAAGTTTGGGCTCTGATGTGTATTTAAGTAAAAAGCCATTACTACTTCCTGTTTTAGTGTCATGCTGGTAGCTGGGCGTCACGTCATATTAATATTAGGGTTGTCAATTAAAATATTTAATTTCGATTAATGGCATGATTGTCATGAGTTAATTCAACATTAAAGCCACACTGTGTTTTCTTTATTTTACAAAAGCACAGCATTTTATGAGTGTATACAGATAAAAATAGACCATTTACAGATCCAAATGATGTATTGCTCTTATCTGTACAATCAAAAAAGACAGATTAGGTTTGTTTCGCTGTTATGAGGGGAAAAATGGCACAAAACGCGCCGACCACAGAGGGTTGATTGTGTGCATCATGGTGGATTTTGATGCTGATTTGAGACTTCTAATCTAATCTAACACATCTAATGAATGTGTCCAGGCCGAACAACCACCATATAGAACACAAACAGAGAAAAATTATGATCAGGAATGTCTCTGTTCTCAGTCATGTTTACATCGTTGACTCCCTCCGTCTCATCCATGTTAACTTTAGAATTCTTGTTACCTTGTCTTGCTTGTTGTTAGCTTCATAAACTAGTGTACGTCTGTGGTGTGTGAGAGCCAGCAAATGATACACCAGTGGTAGATTGAAAAGAAAAAAAAAAAGCATGCAGTGAGAGATTGACTTCACCAAAAAGATTAAAACTAAAGTAACGAGCCTGTTTTTGAAAATAGTAGAAAGTACAGAAATTTGTGTAAAAATGTAATGAGTGAAAGTAAAAAGTTGTCTAAAAAATAGTGAAGTACTGATACCAGAAAAATCTACTTAAGTACAGTAACGAAGTATCTGTACTTTGTTACATCCCACCTTTGCTAATAGCTATGGTGTGAAAAAGAAAGACAAAGATTATATTGCTCCACTAAAAAGAAATATAATTGTGTTAGAAATTATATTTAAGGATTTTTATAGAATTATTTAAAGCCGTATGAATTGTGCCAGTAATTCTAAAGCTGTGTGCAAGTTGGAGGTGGAAGAATCTCCAGGTGGAGTTGATCTGGCAATTCATGTATTGACTGTTTCAGATAAAAGCTTGTAACATAAATTCGAAATATTACCATGAACCGATATTCGATATGGTCTCATGTATAATAAAAAGAAATAACAGAGCAGGGTATCATTCTGTATCTAAAACAATTGTTAATGTAGACATTCCCTTAAAAAATCTATGCACGATCAACGATATGATCATTTGCATTTAAACTCCTGCTAAATGTTTTCCTGTTCAGGCCTAACTATTTTCATATATGCATGTGTATTAAAGTGGTTACGTTGATATGCGTTCATATGGTGAAACAGTTTTGATGCTCTTCTCTGGATTTGATATGCAATAATATTTATAGTGGCACACAGTTTTTATATAATGTTAATAAAAGGCATAATATAGAAAGTGCATTACAAAAAGTTTTAAAGATATGACTACTTTTTTTGTTGTTGTTGTTTTAATGAGACACGTTTGTGCTCTGTAGAAACCTGGGGCGGTGTGCAGAGCTGCTGTTGCTGCGCTTCTCTTCGTTTACCATTGGGAGGCGCTTGGAGGTTTCTGTGAGCAGTGTAGAGGAAAGGTTGTTGAAGCCCAGTGCCCCTTACTTTCCAGCTGCCCAGCTGACATCTTCACAACATCCCACTGCTCGAATGGTCACTGTCATGGCTCCTGCACCTCCAGTCAGGTCAGTGTTCCAAAAAAAATTCCAGCATAAGGGTGTATTTTTTTTTGGTGATGACAGGGATGCAAATACAGAAACGTAATTTTAAAAAAGTCCCAGTCTCAGAGTTTTGTTTTTATGAGAATGCACGCTCGACTGTTTTTTCCTCATCAGATTGGTAAGAAGGCATCTACCTAATTTCTTGGGAAGCTACCTAGTGCCACAGGCCTTGAGAGATTGTCTGGAGGCCAAAACCGATGTACTGGCAGTTCAGCCTGCTCTTGGGGAGGTAACAGATCGTTTATAGGGTTTGACTGCTCAGAATAAAGTCTCTGCTTTCAAAAGTGTATAATGCATCACCTTGAAAAGATATGGAGCCTGGAAGCTGACTAAAGTATTTGAATATAGACTCCAAATATTCAAACACACAAAAATATTAATAAAGCAAAGAGAGGAGAATCTGTATAAAGTACACTACAGAAAATGCTCATATTCGGGTATTATTGTCAGCTTTCAGGCTCCATGGAAAAACTTGAAACACTCATGTCCTCCTTCCATCTGCAGCCACTGTGTCCTTCCTCCATGGTGCCTCGTTTTTCTACTCTGCTTTGGCTGGAGGAGTTGCAGGCTGAAAGAGAGCTCAGAGAGTTCAGTATCATTGGTGCCCTCTTAAAAAAAGGAACAGGGTCCTTGTACCTGGAGGTGCCTGGATTGAGTGAAGGAAGGCCAAGTCTTTTCATAGGTGAGGTGTCCTGTTTGTCAGTGCAGCATACTCAAGTCGTGTTTTTTATTTATTTTTGTGTGAAGCATATTTTATGTTTTAAATCTTTGTGTGTGTCTGATCTCTAATAGGAGACAAAGTTGTTCTGAAGAATCCATACAATGGAGGATTTGCTATACAGTATATCGGCTATGTTACTGAGGTGCTCGTTAATTTAGGGTACAATTATATTACAAAAAATGGTGTTATCTGTACTTAATTTAACCGGTATAAAGTGTATTGTCTTTATATGTGTATAGTTTTGTTTGCTGTTTCTTGACGCCTACAGATCAATGAGGAGGATGTGAGTTTGCGGGTAAATTCGGCATTTCTGAATAACTACTTAGGGGAGCCACTGGATGTCGAGTTCACTTACAACAGGTAACTATCCTATCATTGGTAATAAAAAAACAAAAACAAGAGAGTTTTCAGATTCACTACTAGGGTTGCAAAATTCCAGGATTTTTAAAGACTGGAAATCTTTTTATTTTTATTTTTTATGTGAATTAACAGGAATAAACTGTGAATTTTTAAAATTGCAGATTAGCCTATAACAGGGAATTTAAATGTAGTTCTTGCAGGATAGTCCTGCTTAAAACAACCAGATTTCATGCAATTTCAGTTGAATTTCACATTAATCACATGCACACAGCACACATACTGCAGTGCCACAGGAATAGTGAAGCCACAGTTCTGCATTCGATTCAGATTACATCCATTCAAGTGAATTGATATTACTTGGGTGAATATATATTATCTAAGGTATTGAATCTTAACTAGCAAATACCAATGTGTTTATTGAGCAGCTAGCCAGTAAACCATATATGCTAAATGTAAGCTAGCACAATACAATTTATGAGGCTAGCTAGCTCAAGATGTGATGCTCTTTTTTCTACCTTCTGCTTGTTTTCTGTTTTCATACAGAAGTACAGTAGTGATAAAATAGAAGTGTGTCCAAACTTTATGTTTTTAAAAAGTGCATTTATTTGATCAAAGATACAGAACCGAACATTAATATTGTGAAATATATTAGGAAATATCTTTCATTTATTCTACTTACAATTAACAGCTTATGTTGAAACCAAATATTAATATTTCTTGTATATGATACAGTTTATATAAATCCTAAAATCTCCATGTAAATATCCTGGAAATGTATCTCCAATTTGCAACCCTACTGGCTTTAACCCATTTCAAGGCTTAGTCAATACATCACTGAGGTACATGTACAAGAATAATTGAAAACATGATGATAATGCTTTTAAAAAATTGTGTATTATTTTACTTACCTTGACATCTCTAAATACCCCCTGTGTTAATTTCCTCAATCATTCGCATTATCTTTTTGTCCTCAAACTCAGACTGCCTATGAGAAGATGCCACCATGCTCTGGAACAGACCAAACACTTAGGAGAGAATGGTGAGCTAAAGCTGAGAAACAACTCGCTCTTCAATTCTCCTTTCTTTTTAGTTTTTTTCATGTATCATTTCTGCAACTGTTCCTGCAAGATGAGTATGTCTGCTGAAACAGTTCTTCTTTTTTGTTAGTACTCTTCCCAGATATTTGCAGCTGCAGAGCCCCTTGTGGACAGGTGATTGGGAGCCTGAAATGTCATCCAAGCAGGATGAAAACAAAACATCCAAGGAAGATAAAGTATAAATATTTTGTTAAGCTATATAAGCCTTTTAGTTGTAATACAGATATTTAGGTGGACAACTTGTATATTCTACACTGATAATAGTGAAATGGTGTTTTCAGGGTGGAGAAAAACCCTGTGAGAACGGAGGGAAGCCATCTTCTCTGACCATGGACATGGTCTCTGTGGCAACACAGACAAAAACAGGTTAGCCAGATTTGAGCATGTTATTTAATCTAATTGTGTAAAAAAGGGCGAATGAATAATTGTATTTAAATCAGATTGTCGTTTTAAAAAAAAAAAAGTATGCACCCAACAGATTTGCTTTCTTTTTATTTTTGTCACCACTGATCACAGCTTAAGAGGTGTAAAGTCTGGGCATGATTGTTTTGTCTTACTTTTTTGTCAGCTGCTAAGCCCGTTCCAGACCCAGGCAAGTTCTTTAACTGCAATCTTAACCCTGCTCAGAAGGAGGCAGTCAAACGCATTCTCAGTGGACAGTGTCGCCCCACTCCATATGTGCTCTTTGGCCCACCAGGCACAGGCAAAACTATCACACTCATAGAAGCCATACTGCAGGTACACATCACCTGACTGACACATTTGTCTTGTTTGTCTGCTCTTATGGGGCATTTTTCAGACAATACTAAATAATTTGCAATCTACACTCACTTATTTATATAATTTAATATAATCTAATATATTTAATCAGGATCACTATACTAATGCTAAGTAAGATCTCAACAGCTTTAGTTCTTTGCGGCATGTGTTTCTCAAAATGTTGAAAATTTAAGATTGTTGTCCATGTTGACTTGGAGCAAACATGCAGGAATTAGTATTTGTATAAAAAAAATTGTGGACCCAGAATGCAGTTGTTCCTGAGTGCTCGTTTGGCCAAACCAAACTTTGTGAAGGTTAATTTGTTGTTAGTGTGTGAACATGTGGCATGATGCTGCATGATGTTCCACTCTGTGAGCATGTTTGTAGTGTTCCATGGATAGGCTCCAGTTCCTCTGTAGCCTTGATAAGGTGTTTACTGAACATGGATTAGTTAACATGAGCTTAACATGAGCTTAACAACCTTCTGAATGACCCCCTGGCTGTGAGTGATGACATGGCATTGACCAAATTGTTAATCAAGTACTTGGTTGTTGAAAAGAATTGAGAATTGCCATTAAAAATATGCATGTCGGATACACCGAACAGGCATAACGTTATGACAACCTGCCTAATGTTTTATTGGTCCCCCTTTTGCTGCCAAAACAGTCCTGACCCATTAAGCATAAACAGCATTAACTTCTTCAGCAATTTGAGCTTTGGGAGCTTGTCTGTTGGATCGGACCACACAAGCGGAACTTCGCTTCCCACTTGCATCAGTGAGCCCTTACTTTCCCATGACCCTGTTCCTTTGGTTCACCACTGTTCCTTCCTTGGGCGACCTTTGATAGATACTGACCACTGCAGACCAGGAACATCCCACAAGAGCTTCAGTGTAGATGTTGACATGCTGCCTAATATATCCCACTTACAGTACTAGTACAGATGCCATTAAGAAGAGATGATCAATGTTATTCACTTTACCGATCATAATGTTGTAATGTTATGCTTGGTTAGTGTATTTCTGTATGTTTATTTCTGCTTTATTTCCCCACACTTTAACTGATGATTTATTTCTCATAGTCCGAAGTATTAATTATGGATGTATTCATATGCAGGTGTATTATCGTGTGCCTGGGAGTCGTGTTTTGGTGTGCACTCCGTCTAACAGTGCTGCAGATCTCATCTGTATCCGTCTGCATGAGAGCGGCTACCTGAAAGATGCCAGCATGGCACGAGTCAACGCCACCTGCAGGATGGAGGAGGTACTGCAGTCTCAGCGAGTGCACTGATAAACAGTACATAACTTGTAGCTGTTTTTTTAAAGATTTCCTAATTTCTATCCCCAATCCACATTATTGATTTTGAAGGTTTATTGATTTGTATTTTTGTGACTGTTTTTAGTTATTGTGGTTTTATTTAAATTTTTTGGACAAGAAGGCTAAGAAACTAAATAAACATTTTATGTTCTTTTAGTTTTTTCCCTGGTAATGATTTTGTTCCCTGTATGCTTGCAGTTTATTCCCGAGGTTTTGCGGCAGTACTGCCATGCTGGAGAGGATGTACGCCATGCTTCTTTCCACCGTATTGTTGTCAGCACCTGCACCAGTGCTGGCATGTTTTACCAGATTGGCTTACGGTGAGAACTAGTTATAGATATTCTTGTAAATTGTTTACCAAGAGTAATGTGCACTAGTGAACATATAATATGGTTTCTAAAGCATCACATAAATTGTAAAATTATAATTAGACGTATGGTGTTTTTTTATTTATTATTTTGGTTTTTAGTGTTGGCCATTTCACTCATGTGTTTCTGGATGAGGCTGGTCAAGCAACAGAGCCTGAATCTTTGATTCCTCTTGGCCTGGTGTTTGAAAAGACGGGGCAGGTTAGTAGTATTCTGTATTAGCGGTCGAATCGGTTAATAGGGCAATTTTTTTTTACATCTTTTATATTAATCGGCATTTGCCAATTGTGCTGCGAATTAGGCCGTTATTATGCTGGCGCATCAAGCACACCAAACTGTGTGCACGTTTTGCACTTGCATGTGAGAATGTAACTCTCATATACCAGCAGGTGGCAGTAGTCTATATTCACCAGCCTAACCAGGAAACCAGAAGAGTTAGAACTGTAAATGTGATCATTGCTAATGGATTTGTGTAGCTTTTTTAAATCATGTCTGCTATGCCTTTGGCTGCCCTGATTTCTAAATATCGGCATCAGACAGATAAAAACCCATATTAGTTGGCCTCTATTATGTTTGAAATAACTATATTCTGGTGTAATAACCTAAAAACTTTAGAAATATAATTAGTCATGAAATTATATTTGAATAGCAGTAAATATACAATATACGGCATACATTTTTTTTGGTCTGAATTTTCCTTTATTTTATTTTTTTTCCCTTTCTCATAAAGATAGTCCTGGCTGGAGACCCAAAGCAACTGGGTCCAGTAGTGAAGTCTAAATTAGCTGAATCTTTTGGACTGGGAGTGTCTTTGCTTGAGAGACTGATGGCCAACCCTCTGTATTCCTGCACTGAGAAGGGCTACAATCCATTTCTGGTGAAAAATTAACATGCACAATCAACTCGTAGCCCTACTTTCTTGCTTTGTTGCAAGTGTAGGAAAGAAAATGTGATAAAGAAACTAACTTTACATGACACATGAAATAGGGTACACTAGAAACATGTGATCGTTGCTTGTAAGACTTAAGCTTTAGATAAATTGTGCAGTCTCAAGAGATGTGTACATTCCTGCTCTGTTTGGTAGCACAAGTGGAACTGCAGTTTGAATAATTTTTTTTTTAGGTGACTAAGCTGGTGTATAACTACCGCTCCCATGAGGTGTTGCTGGAGCTACCGTCTCGGCTGTTCTACGGTGGCGAGTTGTGTGTACGCTCACAGAGAGCTGTCGTGGACTCCCTGTGTCACTGGAGCCGCCTTCCTACCAAGGGCTTTCCTCTCATCTTCCATGGAGTCAGGGTGAGCCTTTCTTTATAGCAATGTGTAGCTAAATTTGATTTCATTTGCATGATGTGATTTGAACAGAAAATCATTATTTGACGTCTGCCTAAGATGTTGCATAACTTGGCGCATATTTTTAATAAATAAGCATTGTTAAGCATTGTTTCTTTAAAGGGCACAGAGATGAGGGAAGCTACCAACCCGTCTTGGTTTAACCCTGGAGAAGCAGTGCAGGCCATGCTTTACTGTTGCCAGCTGGCAAAAAGACTCTACAACCCAATACCAGCTTCTGATATTGGCATCATCACTCCTTACAAAAAACAGGTCTCTTGTGCTGTCTATTCATGTACATATGAACTTCGTGTGTAATTGAATTAATTTATTTGTAATCGTTATTCCTGTCATCAGGTGGAAAAGATTCGCGTGCTGCTGCACAGGGCTGGGCTGGCTGACATTAAGGTTGGCTCAGTTGAGGAATTCCAGGGACAGGAGTTCTTGGTCATTATTCTCTCTACGGTAACACTTGGAATATAAGAATAACCTTTGTCACACACACATTACTGCACAGTAAAATTCTTTTCTTTGCATATCCCAACTTGTTCGGAAACTGGGGTCAGAGCGCAGGGTCAGCCATGGTCCAGCACCCCTGGAGCACAGAGTGTTAAGCCCAAAAGTTGGCAGCTTGGCGATACCGGGGCTTTATCCCCCTGATCCAGGATAAAAAATGATTACAGATCAACAAACTGTAAGGTCATTCAGAGAGCATGTTTAAGCATGTTTTCATCTCTGATATTGTTACAGGCCTGAAATACTCTGAGATGCCCAAACTAGGAGCCCCAAAGGTGACCTCTGTTATGGCCCACCATGCTATATATAAGAAGAGGGGGAGAGACTAGCTGCATGCTGCATTAATAAAATACAATAAGGACTAGCTGCATGTTTCATTAGAGTTTACTGAATAGCTTTATAAGGCATTGAGTTCTTGTGCAATAAATTGAATTGTTTTTCATTATGCTTTATCACATAGAACTTTGAATATAAAAGTGCATTAGTTACACAGATTAGAGTAATTTTTTTCAATAAGTTTAAATCCTTAATGAGAGAAATCATGGCAACTTAATTTTTTTGTGTAATGCAATATTTATTTTTATACTTCAATCTTCAAACTTGGGTTGCATTACAGGTAACTCAAGGAAAATGATTGAACAGAGTTTTATATTATTAACTTGTATTATTATTATTATTATTATTATTATTATTAACATCTCAGCTCATTCCTAATCCGTAGGTGCGCTCCATTGAGGCATTACCAAGCAATGACATTCAGAGTACACTGGGCTTTCTGTCCAACCCCAAACGCTTCAACGTGGCCATCACACGACCCAAAGCTCTTCTTATTGTTATTGGCAACCCACACGTGCTGGTCAAGGTAATGCTGCCTTCTCTGCAGAGATTTAGGAATCTGCAAAATTGCATGATTTCTAGTCATTTTGTGTGCTTGTGCATATGTTACAGGACCCATGTTTTCATGAACTGCTGCAGTACATCTATGAGAATGGTGCTTACCTTGGTTGTGACCCTCCGGTGTCCCTCCTAACCACTAATAGGTAAAACCTAATTAAAAATGTTATATTTGTGTGTGTGTTTGTATGCATATAATTCATACATACTGTATTTATTATATTTCATACTATATTCATTTATCACATTGGGAAAATTTGCAAAATATCTCTCTACTGTATTATAATGAAATATTTGAATTTTTTTCTCCACAGGGCTGCTTCTAAAGAGAAGTAGGAGTATAAAGAAGAATTCTTAACTGGTTAGACTATATAATGTATTTCAAATTAAAAAAAATCTGTTCTATGTCTGGTTTTTGTTTCTTTTTTAACCTTAATTCCAAAACAAGTTGGTAAAAATAAAAACAATGCATTCATTTTACAATCTCCTAAACCCATATTTTATTCACTTTAGAATATAAAAAGCCTGTCAAATGTTTAAATTGGAGGCATGTATCATTTAAAGGAAGAAGTAAGGTAATTTTTTATTTGATGTCTGTAAAACGTCTCAAAAAGTTGGGAGACGGGGCAACAAATGACTGGAAAAGTGTTAGAAAATGAAACTGATGGAGAAATATTTTGCAACTTAGGTTAATTAGCAACAGGTCAGTAAAATGATTGGGTATAAAAGGAGTATCTTAGAGAGGCCAGAGGTTTACCAATCTGTAAAAAAAAAAAACAATAAAAACCCCTACAGCTTGTGAAATAACTTATGTTCTTCAACATAAAATTGTGACGACTTTGAATCACAGCACTTAACATCAAAAGATTCCAAAATAAATCTAGGACAATGTTGGATACTTGTGATCTTTGGGCTCTTAGGCAGCACTGCATTAAAAACAGGCAGGATTCTGTAATGGAAATCAGTGCATGGGTTCAGAAATGCCTCCAGAAATCACTCGACGCAGTTTGCTGTGTCATTCACAAATGCAGGTTAAAGTTGCAAGAAGAATCCTCATGTGACAATGAGTCAGAAGCGATGTCTTCTCTCGGCCAAAGCCAATTTAAAATGGACTAAGGCAAAGTGGAAAACTACTGTGGTCAGATGATTCAAAATTGGAAATGCTTTTTGGAAACCTGTATATGAAGGTATTCAGATTTCACATTTAAAGAGGCCACAATACCTTAAATGCTGAAGTGTTTAAACAGGTATTAAGATTTGATGGTTCGAGTCATGGGCGTAAATTTCATTTAACAGTAGGGGGGGACATTACATATAAAATTTCTCATGAGCAATTTTTGAAGGGGGACACAAATAATAGTCAAATTGTACTTACAGTATAAAGACACAGTGTCCCCATAGTGAAAACGTTGTTTCTATCATTATTATTGTAGCACGGAGACTGCGTCAATTACAATAATAATTCAAAGTGCTTTACATAAAGTAAAACTATCATAAAAAAAATAATCACCAATAAAAACAAGGAATAAAAAAAAAATGTTTAACATTTTATTTACAAATTAATGAAGACATTTAAGAACAGAATAGAAATTGATTATACAAAAAAAATACAGTGTGGTCAGTTCAGACGTAGCACAGTGCTCATTCAGTAAATGCACAGATAAACAATATGCTAATTGTGGCTGTTAATGTTAAATTAACATTATACCAAGTCGTCCTAAATAAAACACTGCATGTGAAACGGCTTTGGTGTGTTAGTGTCAGTGCACTATGCTACAAGCTATTGTACACAAGCTAACGTTCACTAGATAAGTGATATTTTAATCGCTAATAGAGCAGATTCATGGAAAATTACATCGCTAATCAGCATTTTAGCTGCAACTAATTTATGAATGAGTCTGCAACAACTACATTAAAGAGAATCGCTTTATTTAAAGTGTGTGTGTGTGTAAAGAAGGTGAGATGAACCGCACACCTGACTCGGGTGTGTGTGTAAAGAAGGTGAGATGAACCGCACACCTGACTCGTGTGTGTGTGTGTGTGTAGAGAAGGTGAGATGAACCGCACACCTGACTCGTGTGTGTGTGTGTGTGTAGAGAAGGTGAGATAAACCGCACACCTGACTCGGGTGTGTGTGTAAAGAAGGTGAGATGAACCGTACACCTGACTCGTGTGTGTGTGTGTGTGTGTAGAGAAGGTGAGATGAACCGCACACCTGACTCGTGTGTGTGTGTGTAGAGAAGGTGAGATGAACCGCACACCTGACTCGGGTGTGTGTGTAGAGAAGGTGAGATGAACACACCTGACTCGTGTGTGTGTGTAGAGAAGGTGAGATGAACCGCACACCTGACTCGGGTGTGTGTGTAGAGAAGGTGAGATGAACCGCACACCTGACTCGTGTGTGTGTGTAGAGAAGGTGAGATGAACCGCACACCTGACTCGTGTGTGTGTGTAGAGAAGGTGAGATGAACCGCACACCTGACTCGGTGTGTGTGTAGAGAAGGTGAGATGAACCGCACACCTGGCTCGTGTGTGTGTGTAGAGAAGGTGAGATGAACACACACCTGACTCGGGTGTGTGTGTAGAGAAGGTGAGATGAACCGCACACCTGACTCGGGTGTGTGTGTAGAGAAGGTGAGATGAACACACCTGACTGTGTGTGTGTGTAGAGAAGGTGAGATGAACCGCACACCTGACTCGTGTGTGTGTAGAGAAGGTGAGATGAACCGCACACCTGACTCGTGTGTGTGTGTAGAGAAGGTGAGATGAACCGCACACCTGACTCGTGTGTGTGTGTGTAGAGAAGGTAAGATGAACCGCACACCTGACTCGGGTGTGTGTGTAAAGAAGGTGAGATGAACCGCACACCTGACTCGGGTGTGTGTGTAAAGAAGGTGAGATGAACCGCACACCTGACTCGTGTGTGTGTGTGTGTAGAGAAGGTGAGATGAACCGCACACCTGACTCGGGTGTGTGTGTGTAAAGAAGGTGAGATGAACCGCACACCTGACTCGTGTGTGTGTGTGTAGAGAAGGTGAGATGAACTTGGGAAAGCAGGCAGTGGGTCAAACCACTGTGAGGAAGGGGAGGGGGGAACCCAACTGTTTCTAAATGCATTTTTTTTCCTACTTACACAATTATTTTAGGTATACATACATATATTTTTCATATAATAGGGAATACATATAATGGAGAGTGCGATTTTTTTTTATAATTTTTTTTTGGAGGGGGACAACCCTCGGATTGGGGGGGACATGTCCCCCGTCCCCCCCGGGATTTACGCCCATGGTTCGAGTAACGATTTTGAGATGACAAAATGATAATTTTTTTTGATAGATATTGAAAGTTTTGAGTGGCAGACAAACGTAGCTGCATATAAGTGGTACAATATGTTGGGATGCTGACAGGATGTGTACTCTTGCTCTTGGCAGCGGTCGACAGAGTTCAGTAATCTTGGTATTGGAGAGCGTATTTTCTTTTTGTGTGTGTTTTCGGTCTTTTAAAGCCCAATTTTAGCTCTTGTCTCTCATTTTATCTGCGTTGCCCGACACTGAAATAGAGCACGCTTCTTGCCAATCCACCCTCCACTCGCTTCCACTTCCAAATACATATATACTGTAAAGTTTAAACATTAAGGTAGTGTAATTTGCTGGAATTTGTTAGATTTTTAACAGATTACAGTATACTTATATACCCATACTGATCTAGGCTATGCCATAACTCATCAGAATGCATCTTCATCGTAAATTAGGGACTACTTGTACTGGTTTTAGAGCAACAAATGCTTTTATCTAGACTGCATATTGCAGGGGTGTCAAACTCAGGCCCGGTGTAATTATATTTGGCCCGCAAGATCATATCAAATGTGTATTAGTGCAGTGTATAACGCATACACCGCTAATACTACAAATCCCAGAATGCTTTGTTAGTGCGTTGGCGCGTCAGTCGAGACCGCTGAAAAACTCCGCGTTCTCAGCGCTGAATTTACCCGGTGATTTACCGACTTTGAAGCCCAGAAATGCAGATTTCATCTGCTCAGTAATCCGTTTTTGGTTGACGTGGAAAGCGCACCAACCAACCTCCAAATGGAGCTGATTGAACTCCAGTGTAGAGACACGCTCAAGTTAAAGTACGACTCTGTGTGTGCTGCACAGTTTCCATGTTTCCTCCTCGACACACTGCTCCAACTCCGTGCCCAAGCTGCTCAAACGCTCTCTATGTTCAGCAGCACATATCTGTGTGTGTAACTGTTCTCTTTAATGAAGATGAACAAAACACCACTCAGGAGTCTCACTGAAGAACATATTCACTCCATCCTGAGAATTTCCTCAGTTCAGAACCTAAACCCAGACATGATGCTCTTGCATCTAAGTAGAGATGCAGGTATCTGTCTTCAACCAATCAAAGTAAATCAGAGTGTAAAAACTGAGCTTGAATGAATTTTGTCTTTATGCACTTTTTCTACTCCAGGGCATGGACTGTTAATGGTTTAAAGATTGCTTTTTTCAATTGATGGAAATTATTATTTTTTGGGTTGTTTTGTTGGCCTGTGGAAAAAAGGTTTACATTAAAATGGAATTAGAAAGTCTGTAGATAGAGAGAGGGAGAGACATAATAAGAAATGAATACCGCTGATGTGTGTTTTTTTTTCAAATGTAATTTCTCATGTGTTTATAATATTACACTTTGGTTGTTCCAGATTCAATGTTTATACAAAACTAAAGTTTGTTTCCATATGAAAAGGTTTAACATTACATATCTGGAGAGACAGAAAACACGCACAATTGCAATCAATTTTTCAATAAATATTGAGTTTGGCCTGCGACTTCGTCACAGTTTTTAATTTTGGCCCACTGTGAATTTGAGTTTGACACCCCTGGCATATTGCATCGATTACAACAGCATGGCTCTGTAGTAGGAGAGTCCCAGGTGCTGAAATGGCCTCTTGCAATCCAGACCTTTCATAAATTTAAATGTTTGGTGCAAAATGTAACAAAAAATGTGACAAAGAAGTTGAGCAGAAAGAATCCTGTATTCCTCTTCCAAAATTCCAGTTACTGGTCTATTTAATATAGACTGTTGTTAAAAGAAGAGGGAGATGCTACACCGTGGTAAACATGGCCCCATCAAATTTTTCTTATAGTTGTATTTTAGTTTAGTTTTTCCTTATAATGGTGCATTTCCTCAGTTTGAACAAATTTATATTTGTTCTATATTTTTTATTGTAAATAAATGCTTAATCAGATGTGCAAACTATTGTATTCTGTTTTATTTACATTTTACAATGTGATCCAAAATTGTTGGACTTGATTGTACATATTTATTCATAGATTTATATATTTGATGTACATTTACAACTGCACATCCCATACCTCAGGCACTGTATGATGACCTATGTATTTCTGGAAATTGTTTTGGTTTTATTAAGGGAAGTGAAGGTATATGTGCATCTTTGTTGAAAGGTAGATGTTTAAAAATATATTTTTAAATGAATGAAATTTCTGGCATACATAAAAAAGGTCTGTCTCTCAGTCTTTAGTTTGAGAGCACTGTCAGAGTCAAAGAGTCTGTAGGTTGCAGACAGTCCTATGTCTGAACATCTCGGCGTGGCAGCGTCTCCATGACCAAGTCTGGAATACGACAATTGAGTGGCAATAACTATTTGCAGAGACAGAGTGGAGAAGGACACCAAGAGACTAGACGGGAGGAGCAGTAGAGTCAAATCGCAAGATGATTTTATCATATATGTCTAATTTTTATATTACAACAAATATAACAATATAGATATATATAAATATATATAACAACTGTTAAAAAAAAGGATTTTGTTGCATAGAGGTTGTGAGATTCTTTTATTTTATAAAAGAGAAACAGAAGGAAGTACAGTGCATGTAACATGTAAGTGTCAGCAAAGTTGTAATGATTGAGGTGGAGACTGCTTTTAGATCAGAGTAGGCCTGACTGCATGACTGCTCTTTGATGTAATACGCTGGTGTGAGTAAGCTGTTTGAAACTAGTCTGACACTGGTGTCTTAGTGTTGAGCTTGTGTTTACGGGTCCACTGTGCTCTCGATACCTTTAACTAAAAGTCTGATCAAATGTGTGTTTCTTCAAGTAATGTTTTAAACTGAGCTTTCATTCTACAATCTATTATTTAACTCAAAGGCTTCTATGAACCAGTTACATTATTGTATTATAAATCCTTCATAACTGTGTCAATGCAGTATACCAAGAAACCAACCCTGCTTGCTTGTAGATCAGCTGTGTGTACGTGTGTGTGTATGAGAGAGGCTAAAATATTTGCATTATTTATATAGATAAGCAGATAATCAATGGCAATAATAGTTCCTAATCCTTATAACGTTTTGATAATTTAGCTGCAGCTCCAAAATTCCACACTATTCTACATTGCAGTCTATGTAAAAATATATGCATATTAACTATTTGTAACCAAAAAAAACCCCAAACAGAACCAACTTTGTCAAGAAGTTAAACAAAGCTTTGACAGACATGTTTGTATGGGTCCCATTAGTGTTCTACAGGCTGGCCATACATTAACAACACAAACATAATACCTAAAAAGGGGCAGGAGAGCTATTAGAAAGACAAACATGCTTCTGGGGGGGGATTACAATGAGAGAAGGGGGGGATCTATTGTTTTCCAAAATGGGCCTGTGTCTCTAATTGCCCAGTTAGGTCCCCTTGTTAACTGCCGTCTACACCAACTTGAGTCAGGGCAGTAAAGGGGCCATCGAGGCTGGGGCCGGGGTGACAGGGCTGCAGACTCAAGAACTGAGGGACTGTAAGAGTGGGAGAAGGCGCATGGTGGCATAGCTAACGTTCCCCCCTAATTCACTTCAAATGGCACCACAAGTTCTAACAATAATCACACCGTCTACTCCGTCTGATTGCTTTCATTAACTATTTTAGTTTGGGTCCATGTCTGAAAACTGGAGCCAGGAATAAAGTTCTCATATAGATGGTAACAATTGCAGCTGGAGGCCTTTGACTTTTGGAAGTTAATATATTGGAGACTGAGCAATATACTAGCTGTATGTGGGAGGCATTTATGGGATAAAGCTTTTCTACTACAGACACCTGTTGTGTAAATAGAATCTGGAGTTTTCCGTGGTGAGTTTTTGGTCAACTAATGATCAATGAAGAACAAATTAAATATAAGTGGCCACTAGAGATATGCCTTAATTGCTCCAGTTTGGATGTATGAACATTTAAGTTGTACAAGTAAAACCAATGAGTTGGAGCAGCTCAATGAAAAACATTCTAAGGATAGAATAGGCCATTAATACTAAAGACTAAAGACTTAAGACACTGAAAAAAAAGTTGTTGGCTAATGTGGGATAATCTATTACTCTACATAATGAGAGCCAAATCAGTCATGTAGACAGTAAGCTGAGTCATGTAAGGATTGGGTAGGCCACGGTAGCTAAGTGGTGTCCCATTTAGCATTTGAATATGAATAGCTCCCTATTTCGTTAGATCAAAGGTGGCGTAGTGGTCAGGTAGACTGCAGACAAGGCTGCTCTAATGGGAGACAGGCTGTATGCTGAAGTCTCTCGGGTCAGGGAAACTCAAATTAACATGGGGAGACAGAGGAACTGTCATCACTTAGGAGACTGCCTGTCTGTCCACTAGTCCCCCTCCCTACAGGACAAGAAACTATTACATAAATATAATTCCTTAAAACAAAACGTCTTCAGCATAGCGTCTTTTAGTTTTCAGGGTTTTTTTGCATTTTATTTTTTCTGTCCTTTTTCTTTTAAAAAGAAAATGGCTTGGTGCTTTTCTCTTCTGTTGTATAGCTTTTTTTTCCACACACTTGTCCTTATTTCTAAAGTCAAATCTTGTAGCTTATGCATTATATTTCTGTTGTTTTATTCACAGTAAACAGTTTAAACATAAATGCATTGCATTTGTAAAGACATTTATTAGTAGAGGTAAGCAAGGATTTCTAAATGATCATAATTAATTATGCCTCATTTATGTTATAAAATAATATAATTTATTTAATGAACAGTGATGCTGCTGAGATTTTGGAAAAAATATAGCAAAGTATGCTTTTAAACTACATCCTACAGAAAAATGTGTGTACAGATTGCTAGTGTGCATCATCAAACTGGGCTGAAAAGTACCCTAAGTCTCTGATTGTTTATTTAATGCCCCCTCCTTCATCCCCCTCCTCCCTGCGTCTGCACGTTGTTATCTCCTGCTTGACGTGTCGTCTGCGCCTGTTTGATAGGTCGTTGATAAAACCCTGGCTGAGTCTGCTCTCACTGTATATAAACCAAGGGATCCTCATTCAGCATCAGTCAACCAGACTTCACCTTCAGTGCAAGACTTCTCCCTGACAGGACCATCCTCTACTCTGGAACTATGGCTCTCTTTGCTACCCTGCTTTCCATTACTTTTGTGGCCCAGATCGGGGCCTTTGACTTGGGCCAGTCCACCCGTTGCGTGTCCATACCTCGCCAGCTGAGTGTGTGTCACGATGTGGGCTACTCGGAGATGCGACTGCCTAACCTCCTTGGTGACAGCAGCTTGGAGGATGAGGTGCTACCACGGTCTGATGGCTGGCGTTCCCTGCTGCAGACTGGGTGCCACCCTCAAGCCCAGACCTTCATCTGCTCTCTTATCGCTCCTGTCTGTTTAGACACGTAAGTATTCTAAATCTCACCTTATTTTTTAGATGTTGCTTCTTAGACTGATACAGGCTTACTATATTCTACTCAAATCATCTACATTTATTTAATTGCACATCTTTTCATCAATTTCATGTAAGTAACAATTTTGCTCTCTCTAAAGTTTTATCCAGCCATGCCGAAGTCTATGTCTTGCTGTGAGGGACAGCTGTGCCCCAGTCTTGGCCTGCCATGGCCATGCATGGCCTGAGGAACTGGACTGTGACCGTTTTCCTGATCAGGATGACATGTGTCTCACCCCACTACCCAAGCATGTCGGCAGGTTCTCTAAAGGTCAGTTTCTTAGACTTCTTCAAGATTTCTATGTTCTTATATCATGTATATGTTTGTGTTTATTGTGTTGCAATTCCACAGTAATCCAATTATACATCCTTTTTCTTTTCCAGATCTCCCCCAGCCTGTGTGTCAGTCCTGTCCTTCAGTAGATGAACTCCCTTCTTTGAAGACAGTGATGGATGCCCTTTGCTTCACTGACTTTGGTAAGGAAAAGCATAAGAATACATAAAAAAAAAAAAAAAACGTTTTTTACAAAAAAAATGTCCTATGTGGTGGTAGAAGTTCTACTTCTGTGAGTGTATCCTGGTATCAAGGACACGTTTTAAAATTACTCTTTCTTTCCCCGCAGCCTTTAAAGCCAAGTTGTTCCGCCGCCGAGTGGCCTCCTCAGAGCCAGAACTTGAGGTGGAGGGAAAGGTGGAGTTCATTCAGCGAGGTCCTCTGCTGCCATATGACACCACCAATCTGCTGCAACAATGGCTGCTGCTGAACCTGCGCTGTGCACATACTCTGGTGAAGCCCGGACGTGCACAGCTCTACCTGATCACAGGCACGACGCGCTCGGACGGCACTGTGGAACTTGCACACCTCTTTCCTTGGCTAAAGAAGGACCTGCACATAGCTGCTGCTACCCGCAAGTGGAAGCACCACAAGTGCTGAGGACATTATAGACAGTTATAGAGGAGAGAAAAACTTCAAGGTGAGAAACAGAGTGTACAGAGTGAACCGACATGTAAAAAAGAGAATCGTGTTTCTGGAGCTTTACTTTCTCTCCTCTGGTTGAAAAACTCACTCTCCATTTTCTGAGCACATGAAATTGAATGCACTCCAATAGTAGTTGTTGTTTTTGTTGTAAATACTGAGCCTTTGATTAAAGGCCTTGTAAAAAGATAATATTTTCTATCCAAGTATTAGTGTATTTATGTGTGTTTTATGATGTTTGTAGGCAGAATACAAATAAATGTCATGTAAAAATAATTTCTCACTAGCCTCATTCATTTAATTTCTTTTCCCCCTTCTTTTTATTTTCTTCTTCTTCTTCTTCTTCTTCTTCTTCTTCTTCTTCTTCTTCTTTTTCTTTCTTTTCTTTTTCTGCCTCTTCTTAAAAATACCTGAATCAGGATTCAGAGATCCTGCTGTAACAATGAAATATTGATTTGGAGAAAGCACTGCACCATGGAACACTGTTTCTCACAGACCATTTTATTTTTGTTAATTTATTTATTATTATCAATACTTATTTATGCAGTTATCCAATCAGACAAGCATGTTGCAGCAGTGATCATTTAGATAAGTCAGCTGTTTAACATCAAAATAAGGAATTACAAAATATTCCTCTGACAACACATTTTTCATTACACATTTTTTTTTTTTTTTTTTTATATATTTCAAGTTTTAAGGTTCACGTTAATATTATTTATATACAATGCTTGGTTTTGAGTTACTAAAGTTTGGATTGCAAAACTGAAATGGCTATGAGTATCCAATAAGATTAACATTTCACATTAACATTAATTATTAAAAAAAAAATAGTTCAATCATATTATTAATGAAATCATTTATCCAATACCTATTAAGATTCATATGTTTGTGAATAGAAGCAAACAGTAAAAAAACCTGTAAAAAAAATAAATAAATACGAATCCATGATTATGTTCACTTAACTTCAACAGTATTTCTGTTAAATGTTTTAAGTAGGGTTTTAAGAAATTATTTGCAATAAAAATATTACGTTTTGTAGATTGTATAAAAAATATGTCAGTATTGGCTTTTATTTAATTATTTAAAAAAATTTGGTTTATTTCTATTGTGTGTTATAAAAAACACACCTGTATATTTTGGGTTTAAAAAATAATCAAAAGCCTTCACATGACTGAAAATGTCTTCATAATGCTTTTCAGTTCTAGCATGTAAAGCATCTGTTTTTGGCTGTGAAGAAATATAACATTGGTGGAAGAGTAATATCTTAAAAGCTGAAAATACAAAATAGTGCCGACTATTAATCTGGCCTCTGGGCGATATATTAAGAGTTACCAGAATTATGTTTAAAGTTTCTTTATGGGCGCTCAGGGTTTTAAAGAATGTACCAAGGAGTACCAGGGGAAGGAATAACACCTGAATGTAGCATACAGTGAAGCATAAAAAAAAAAATAATAATAATTTTCATAAAGAAGAAATCGAACATGTTCCTCTTCATTCACTTACTTGTCTTTAGAAACCACTTTTCTGATCAGGATCTGTTCTGGGAACAATGGGTTCGGGGCCAGAGTACACCGGGAATGGGATGTCAGATTATTGTGGGCATGCCCCTTATACAAATTGTATTTGTGTTTTGTATTAAATATGCATGCAAACAAATTAAATTAAATTAAATGTATTCAAATTAAATGTAATGCTCAGTATTCTACAGTTGCTAAATCTCAAATTTGTAAGTGTATTTAATTTGTATTAATATTTGTCATTGCTTTTAAAAATTATATATCAAAATATAATCTTTAAATAAACATGGCCATTTAAAAAATGCAAAACATTTAAATGCTACATTTTTGGAAACAATATTATTGTCATTTGTTGGTGAAATGGCTAACAAATTGGGTTCAGACCACTAAAAAAAGTAAATAATCAGTAACCTAATCTTTTTTCGTTCTTAGGTTTCAGTGTCGCTTACGTCTTTTAATCAAATAATAATTACAAAATTAAATGTCCCACATTTTCCACTTCCCGCTACCCTTACATTATTTTGTTCATCTTATTTGGTTCTAGCTCTGTTTACTGTGCACACTGGGAATGTGGCAACATCGCTCTGGGTTTCCCAAACTGCAGAAGTCTTTGTGTGTGGGTCTGTGTGTGTGAGTGGCTAGCAAATGTGAACAGGGTTGCTGCAATTCATTCTCCTTTGCTACCTCATTATGACTCTATAGACACAATGGGGAGAAAGCACATTAGAAACTTCCGTGCTGTGCCACAAAAAGCCGCCTCAGTGCTAGGCTTTACCGCATTGTCCCCTCTAATTCATGGAGTCTGGACCACTATTGACAATATGAAGTGCCAGTGGGGAAAAGACTATTGAGTGTGCTCTGTTTTTAAGGGGTGGGAGGGAGAAAAGCAGAAGGAGACCTCTCACAGCTGGTCTACTGAGCATTGGATCTGAGCTTGCTCTTTATGGCTCTTCTGTGAGGCCTCTCATTTTCTTTCATTTGTCTTGGAAGATAAAAAAATGGATGAAGGGACTTCAAATGGATTCACATGAAGTGATGTTTGAGAGCTCAGAGATCATAATAGGACAACAGATTTGGAGTTCCCATTTGGCAAAGCCATGCACTGTGGAAGCGATTGAGAGACACTTGATGTCTGGCATGAGGGAAAGAATGTAAGACTGAATGTAAGAATTTAAGGTTTTATGAGTGTCAGGTTTTATGGGGTTATTTTACAAAGGACCTTGAAATGGAACATGGAACAATCAATTACACAAACATTTAGTAAATCCCAGTATTGCTATAGATTTTTAATTGACTTTAATTACTGGCAAATTTGCCCCGTTTTCTTTTTTCTTGTCCACTTGTAATTATATGCAGGATACGGCTTGCTGAATTCTCAGTACACTGTTTACCTTTTTATGTTTACTTTACATAATGCTGATTTACAGTATACAGTCCTTTCAGGTGAAAAGCCTAGAACTAAAATATAAAGATGTGTGTGTTCTTTTGATGCTCATTTCCTCTCTTCATATCAGCCATAACTTTAATCTTGTCTTGGTATTCACCCAAAAGCCTACCACAGTCGAGCATCTCCTCATAGTTAACCGTAAACACATTACATATTCATCACCAGACGTCAGGTCCTCCACCAGTGAGGGGGATAAAACTGCAAATTTGATTACAAGCGCCCTTTGGCTCTGCGGCCGAGGCACAAAGGGCCTGGCTGTCCAGGCTGATTACCATGCCCAGCATGAGGTGATGTTTTACCCCACAGAAATCCCCCAGCACCCCTTGCACTGGGACATGCCTGTTTAGACCTCTGTTTAGGCTGCGCTGTTTCTGCTCACTTTTGCCCTGCTGGAGACCCTGTTCTTGTTCAAAAGGACTCTTATTTAAAGAATGGTTTCATATTGACTGCATTTCACTGTAGTCGGAACAAGTGACCCTACAAGCCACCATAATGTTTAGCAATTTGTATATATATATAGATATATATAATCTAAATATTCTGACACTGAAATGGATGTTTATGTAATAAGTAAATAAATTTGGTATATTTTAATATGTGAAACAGGCCCAGACACATAGATACAACACACCTTTGTATCGTTTCATATCAGTTATGCCTTTAAGGTCAATGTTTGTCAGTATCTATTTTAAACTAGACTTATTTTATCTCATGCATAAAATATATTTTTCTTGTCTTGTCTTATCTTTCTTGTAGCTATGTGTAGCAAGTAGGGACTTACAGGAAATATAAAGAATAAGGAATCGGCTTACATGCTTATAAAATCACTTTCTTGTCAGATATTAATGCATGTGGTGAACTGGACTAGAACTGGAAAGTAGGCAGTTGCAATAGAAATTCAAAAGAAGAGTTTTAAATAAAATAATCTGACATTTTGACACTGAAAAAATACATGATAGCAAATAAATCCGTATTGGACACAGCTATAAAATGTCAGGCAATAGAGCTGTTTATAATAAGGAGTGATGGACTGTGAGGTGGATAAGTTTTATAGGCTGACTCTTGATGGGCTTTTGAGTGAGTGCCTCAGAAAAAGACACAACTATTTACTGCTCCAGGACTCTGTTTCGTGTGCAAGTTAAACTTTGGTCAGGAGTCTATTGTCTCCAATGTCTATCATTTAATGGCCACTTTGACATAATGAATGAAGTGGTCCCACCTTCTGTCCACCAGAAAGGCTCCACTCTTATCGCCTTTCACAATCACACTAGAGGAGCTTAACCAATCAGGACTCAGCAACGCACACCCAGAAGCGAAAGAGGGAAAGGAGTTATTGTTTTCTTTCTGCTTTTTAATGAAGTTTACCCTGTTGGTCTTTCAGGAAAATGCTAGTAGTTGGGACAAACTTTGCAAAGAGCTTTGGATCTGAGACAGAAGGAGTAAATTCATGATAAAGAGAGAATCAGAGAGCAATGGCTGAATCTCCATCACGGCATCTTGGATTTGGCAATTCTGGGAAGAGTTTTCTTATTGATAATTTGCTTCGTTCTGACAACAAATCACCCTCTGCCCAAGTCATACCTACTGCCAGCCAGAAAAGATGCCTTTCTACACTGGTGTGTGGGCCACTGGGACTGGCTCCTAAACGTTCCTGGGTGCCTTCACGCGCTCAGCCAAGTAACACTCCTCAAGAAATGGAGAGAGGGACACTCAAGACACATTCAGGTAGGATGGCATACAGTGATGGCAGCATAATCTATATCTACTACTCCTACTACTACTAATATTACTACTGCTACTAAATACTATTGTGATATTTTACAAAAAACAATTCTAGAAACAATTTGTTTTCCTTACTAGTGTTAAATATCTCTAAGGTTGAGAGCAGTTATGCTCTTTGTGACTTGACCAACAGTGTGAACAAATACTTTATAGCTAGTGATTTGTTGGGTATAAAACCATTATTTCATCAACAAACAGCTTAATAAATATTTGTTTTATTACTACAGAGGTACCATAATGTTGTAATGTTTTTCTTTAATAAAAAATATCTTCCATCTGAAGATTATTATTTGTTTAGATAAATAAATGATATATAAATTCTGGCAACCTCGAACAATTAAGGTATAATTATTATTGCTTTTATATCAATCTATGATTAACATAGTTTAATCTATAAAACTTGAATCTATAAAACCATTCCTGCTGGCTACTTTAAAATAAAGTAATCCTTAATCTTGAAGCCTGTATCTTTATATGATACACTATAATTACACTATACAATAATACTGTAACTAAATTAACTACATTTAACATTTAAAACAAACATTTTCACTTTGTTATTAGTTTAGTGAAGATCACTGTCAAATAGTTTAACACCTAGAAATTCTAATGGTCAAGTCAAGAAGCTTTTAACCATATATAGCTGCCGCCTTACACAGAGAAATGAAACAACGTTTCTCCTGATCCCTGGTACTATATAAAACAACAATCTCAGAAAACAGAAAACACAGGACTAAGAACTAGTAAGTGTCCTCGCCACATAAAGTGCATCGTGTGCAACCTGGTGCAAACAGTGCAAAGACAACACAAGAGGCCTGCCTATCTATCTATCTATCTATCTATCTATCTATCTATCTATCTATCTATCTATCTATCTATCTATCTATCTATCTATCTATCTATCTATCTATCTATCTATCTATCTATCTATCTATCTATCTATCTATCTCTGTTTATTACAATATATATATATATATCTTATACACCAGCATAATCTCTAGGTGGTAAACTATAAAAGTATGAACAAACTATTTTTTTGTTGGCTTAATTAAAACAAATTTTATTTTAAATGTATTTGTTATTATTTATTTCATTACATTATGGATATAAAAGTTAAACCATATCTCTGAGACAGACAGAGACCCATGTATTTGTTAATAGGAGCAATTAAGAGCTAAAGAATGAGGTAATTTCAAATATATATTTATTTAAACCTGATCTCTAGTAAAGTTTATAGGAATTTGATAGAGGAAGAAGTGTGCATTTTATAAAAAACAATTAAAGAACTGCTTCCTAACCATATCTTTTATAACTTTACATACAAAATGGAGTCTTGAGCAGTCCACTTTTCAGTATGTTTTGTGAAAGGTTTGTTGTTTTCTTAGCAGTTTTGGGCAGTGTGCTGCTGTGTGCTTCTCCTCTCGTTCATCCGTGTTATGGTGGCTCCAGTCCACTTACGTGTTCTCCTCCTCTCCTCTGCAGTGAGTATATTTTCCCCCTCTCACACACACACACACACACACACACACACACACACACACACACACACACACACACACACACACAAAGTAAATGGGTTTTATAACTAATAGCTAATTCTTCCCTAATATGCACAGCAATGCATAGCTATAGCTTATTCATCAATCATGTCTATTTAGTATGGGGGAATGGTTTTATTACCATGTACCACACACACACACGCACGCACGCACACACACACACACACACACACACACACACAGAGAGAAAGAGAGAGAGAGAGAGAGAGAGAGAGAGAGAGAGAGAGAGAGAGAGCACAATAAAACCACACCTCCTTTTTTCTGCCAGAGTAGGTTACAATTGATATTAAGAGCACCATAGTGACCAGCCCATTCTTCAGTGAGCTCCAGGCAGCCTGAATGCTCTGCTGTGCCATCCTGCTAATGCCTGAAGTAGCTGCAGCAAAAGGTTCACAAATTGATATAGAATTGCATTTAAATGATGCATTTTAGTTTTTGCATTTATTAATTTATTTAGTGTAAAGCAATAAAAAGATAGAAAGACAGAAGCTAAACAATCATCCTGCAGGGGTATACAAAATTTATATATATATATATATATATATATATATATATATATATATATATATATATATATATATATACACACATATATACACACACATATATATATTTTTTTTTATTTACATATATAACAGTTTTGTTTAACACTGATGATACCTGAAGGCATTATATGAAAGCCCTATAAACCTTGACAAGTGATGTAGCTAAATTATCCACCTACCCACCATCTTCCATGCCTTCCACCTTGGAGGGAAAAAAAAACTTCTGAAAACTTTTTAGTGGCTTGACACTTTCCCACAGCACCCCCCAGACACACAATGCTGCTTTGCCCCGTGACCAATTAGCTCTTTTAGTCAGACTGCACACACGCGACCCTGCTGCCATTTTTCACCACAGCAATGAACTCTAAGTTGCTTTTCTATACTGATCCCGGAGCAGTGAACCCTTCCCAAATCTTAAGCTTAGCCATTCTAAAGGACCCCACAAAACTGGTGTCAGTTCACTAAGAAGGGCAACTTCTAGTGACACAATGCAAACCTACATTCCTATGTAGAAAGAAGGAGGGAACACTTCTGCAGCCTTTTTGTTGTATCTGATAAAAAGCAGAGGCTCGAAAATCCGCCTCCTCTTTTCACATGCTGCTCTCTATCCATTCCAGACTCCCTCTATGGGGAGGAATAATACGATCAATTGGGATGACTTTTATAGACTTATTGGAGCTCATCTTCCCATAGAGAGAATCTGTGTACCTGTAGGGGAAGATACGTATAGAGTGAGGGATAACTGGTCCCTGAAGGGACTGCAGAGGAATGGCAAGGAGCATTTCTTTTGTTAAGGCGCGAAAGGAGATTTGGGGCTACAAAAGAGAGAGGGGGAATAAGCAGCCCGCTCGTGAGTTGACCCACTAATAGAGCGTTTAAGTGGAAACCATTGATCCCGAATAACAGACCAGGAGCGTGACTAACTGTCTTACCCTCTGCTACGGAGGTGGTCAGCGCTGCGATTTGTTGGACAGATTAAGGAGGTATTGTTGAATAGATTGGGGGAAATTGTGGTGCTTGACTTTTTTGTCAAGCTGCACCTGTGGTTAAAAAAGCGTGGGATTGCTGCTTCCAGACCTCTAGACCTCTTATTTCTCTATTATTCACTGGTCATGCGTCTTTCTTTCCCTTCTTGCCTCCTTCTCTTTCTAGCTCATTCACTATACTATACATGTGTTGCTCCAAAAAATCTTACACACTAAAATGCATAATAATAATAATAATGTTATATACTTATTTGGCCATGTCTGTAGACACCCGACCAACCCCAACCATATGTGTGTGTTGATTTTTGTTTTGTTTAGTCCCCCTTTCTTCTTATAACAACCTCCACTCGTCTTGAGAAGGCTTTGCATTAGAATTTGAAGCATGACTGTGGGGATTTGTTCCCATTCAACCTCAAGAGCATTACTGAGGTCAGGCACTGATGTCAGGCGAGGTGGTCTAGGGTGCAGTCAACATTCCAGTTCATCCCAAACCTTAGCAAACCATGTCTTCATGGACCTTACTGTGTGCACAGGGACAGTGTCATGCTGCCACATGTTTGGGACTCTTTGTTGAAATGAAATCTTAATACTAAAGCTTTCAAAGATAATAAAGGAAAATGTGTGCTTTAAACATTATGGAAACAGTTTGGGGAAGAACCAAGGGTGTAGTGGGTGTGTTAGGGGTATTACTACATACCATACAATGATGGATAACACATATATTCTTAATCAAATATAAGAATATGATATTTTCATATCTATGCATCATTTCTTCTTCTAATTTATGCTGTGTGTCAACAGAAAAGTTCTTATTTCTCTTTTATTGAAACACATATACTAAGAAACAAAAATCTGCCATCTTTTCTTTTGTGTAATTTAATCAAAACTTTAATTAGATGCTGAGTGTTCAGATGATACACTTCTTGTTTCTCTAGTTTCTTCTCCTCCACGTTCTTAATTGAAAATTGTCGTTATATAATAAATCCCCCTTGCTTTCCCTTACTATACCCACAACAGTAAAATCAATTGACATAATCACTTAACACTGTTAGCACAATCTGAGCTAAATAGAAATCAACCCTAATTTCACTTCTTTATACCTTTCTGTGTATTTTTTGGTGGTATGGTGCATGGGTTACAAAAATCTATAAAATTAATTAGTAGTTAGCAGCCTCTGTCCTTACTCTTATGTTTACATCATTTTTTTATATTTGAAACAAATGATTTCTGAAGACTTGTTGAAAGAACACATAAAAGACAGAGCCATGTATTTACGTACACAGAAACAACTCTATAGTTCTCTTTTTCTCTTTATCAGAAGGGACAAGCCCCACAGTATGGAGTTCAGGCCCATGCCCTAAACAACACAGAGGGATCCTGAGGAGAGCTGTGTTCTCTGAGCAGCAGAGGAGAGAACTTGAGAAAATGTTCCGCAGACAGAAATATATCAGCAAGACAGATCGAAACCGACTGGCCACAGAACTCTGTCTGAAGGAAACACAGGTAAAACTAACTGCCTACACAGATAAACATCTACATATGTCAGTGGTGGGCCATGCATTTGGTACCTGGGCCTTCAGTGGGGACTTACCCAACTTAATCCACCTCTCAATACCCCCCCTATCATGTCGCACTTATAGAAACCATCATTACTGTGCAAAAACGCAATATAAAAACGCGTGGCATTACAGAGAAAGAGGAATTTCACATAGTGAGGATGAATACTATTTTACTAAAGCAAGAAACCCAGTTAAGACTCCAAACCTCTACACTACAAACGCAACTGTGCACCTAAATCACCTGGAGCAGTTCAGAATCAATATTTGTCTAATAAGATGACAAAAATATTAAACATTAAAATAAAATACAACCCACAGAGATGCAGACTCATAATTTGCGCCACTCCTCAGAGGCTGTAATCCAGTGGTATCACTCGTATTCACTGGTCTGGAAGTGGTGAACAAACCCTTTCCCGGGCTAAGACAAGGTAGCTAGCTGCGGGGTTGGCCAACCTCTCCTCAAGATGTCTAGCTTTTCTTGAAAATTTATTTTTAATTATGTCCTAAACCAAATCAAGTTTCCCTCTGACCAACCAATCAGAGGAGTGAAAAATGCTGACGCTATTCTGGGCCAGCTAGCTGAATATATGAAAATCTGCTAGGCGAATATGAAATCTGATTGGTTAAAGAAACAGAGCTATTTCTTAAAAACGGCAGCAGTACTAACTTTGCAGGCCCTGGGCAGATTAGATTGACATGGCATTACATACAGGCTGAAATTTGAACAAAAAAACGAACATCCACATACACGTACTGGAAGCAGTGCAGCCAAGAGAAATGCTATAAAATGAAGAGAATAAACTTTTGGAAATAAATTAATACAATTTCATTGAACAAATATTAGAATTTAGGTTGTAAATGTAGGTCAGTGCTTCCGATAGTGTTTAGGCCAGCAGGGAAGGCTTTGCTCGCCCTGACCGCCCACCACTAACATACGTTAATATCTTTGTGTGTGTCTGACACTTCACTCTAAATTAGTACAGATGTTTTTTCCTTTTTCATTCACATTTATTAGTATGAAAAAACTGGTATACAGCTTCAGTAGCTGCTATTGTCAATATATTATAATTTATAATTTATAATTTATGGTTATGATTGGAATATATACATACATCATTCTAGAGTCCCATAATCAAATGTACAAGCTATGATTTAATGATGTTTACGTGGTATAGTTCAATGACTTTAAAACTATGTATAATAATAATAATGATAATAATTTAAATGTTGTTTATTAATCTTGTATTAAGTTTACGCAGCATTTCTCTATTGACAGAAACACGCTTCATCAATGATTCTCTAATGATTTCCCCACTGTTAAACTAAAGCCTCTTGAATTCAGTCTATAACACTACATTAACTCAATACAACTGTGGCCATTAGGCCATACAAAAGCTGAAAGCCTGAAAGTTTTCTCAGACTATTGAAGAGTAAAATGAACCCTTTAAAAAAGAAAGCTTGTATAAAACATCTTATAAAAAAATGGCAAAAATCAATAATATTATCCTTTTTATAATTCACAGCTTAATAGAAAAGTCTCATATCAAATTTTCAACACATAGAATATATTTATGTTTGTTTAGTTGTATTCAAAACCCCCCAAAACCCAAATCTACTACAACATTTGTAATGATTTGCATTCCAAGTATGTACACTTTATTGCCAAAAGTTTGCAGACACCTGGCCATAAGTACAGAATGTACTTTTTGAGCATCACATTCCACATTTAGTCCCAATTTGCTCTTATATTACCTCCACTCTTCTGGGAACATGTTTCATTGACATTTATGTTAGTAAAATCAGGTATTTAGATCACTTGTGCAAACTTTTGTCCATATAGTGTATATTATATTTATTTAGTCTATTTAATAATTTTGAAAATACTACGACTCATATTTAAACATTGTCCTGTTTCAGGTAAAAATCTGGTTTCAGAACCGCAGAATGAAGTGGAGGAACTCAAAGGAGAGAGAAAGCCTGAGCTCACGGCCAGCTATGGAAGAGCTCCTACTTAGGAGCATCCCAGAAAAAGGAGAAATAGAGCATTCACAAACCTTCTCCAGTGGGGGGCGCCACACATCCCAAACACCTGAAAAACACTTGAAAGCTCACACACATCTTGCTTCAAACAATATTCAGAGATAAGAGGTGTACACTTCAGTCAAAAGTTTTTGAACACTTGGAGTTTCATTAGAGCCTTTTTATTGTTAGTACCACACAGAAAAAGGTACAGAACCAGAATGTAATAAATATAAAATTAAATAAGTGCTACACTACATTATTCAATGACTAATTTAGCTCACATATACAAATTTCAGTGCTGCATGACTAATACAATGCTACAAGTACATGATATTAATGATCAAGGTATCAGTTGTTTCCATTAAAATAAATCCTTATTGAAATTTTCTTTTTTTTCTTTTTTTTTAATTCATCCGAAAAACCAATAAGGGTAAGTTAAAGCTGCTTTTTTTTTTTACCTAACATCTGAACATCTGTGTTTTTAATTTTTTTTATATATATTGCCTGTTGTATATAATTGTATAAATCTGCATATTATTTACAAACTTGTTCAATTAACTTACAAATTAACTGAAAAATCAATTTTAATTATTTTGTTACTATGGACAATGTAAATAGAAAATGCTAATGTGCTCACAGTGCTTTCCTACAAAACATATGAATTCAATACAGCATTTTGAATTAAACTCATAAAACTTAGAATGTATATAATGTCTAATAAAAATGTCCAAAAGATCCATCATATGAAGTCAAGTCACTGCATATTATAAGAAGGTTAGTTAGTTTGTAAACTCATGTGCCAGGTTGCTTTAACTGCACAGAAATGTTTTTTTTTAAGAAAATAATGTAACTTTTAAGTTCACAAGGTCATTTCACTTGTTTTGGAAAATATTGTGTAAATGTGAAACAGCAAAACCAATTGCAACATTAAATCTACAAACTTATTTTCTTTAGTATAACAATTAACTATAGTTTAAGTATATAGAATTAGTTTATAGTTCAGTTAGGATTAAATTAAACAGGGTGCACTTAAATATTGTCCAATTTCATATACACCAAATTGAACTATAATATAAATAATAAAATACTTCAGATGGAACTGGAAGATATGGAAAAACATTATCATGGAAGATTTTTCTACACTGATTGATCATAAAAGTATGCTTCTAAGTAATGCAGGCTGAATAGATCAAAATGTTTTTACTAAATTATATAATCAGGACGTAATATACATCCACACACTATTGACATTGTTTATACAAAGCGTCTTCTAACTTTGAAACAGGTTAGAGGTTACCACTGTTACTGTAGAAAATTATGGACAATCCCAGATATCAATCTGAAAATTCTAATTGTATTGCTGCTTTGAAATCTGCTTGTATAAATTTAATTATTACATTATTGTAACAACATCTACGATCATAGAATAATAATGGTTTAACATTACTGATTACTGGATAAAACAAGGATAGGTTGGCCCATATTTTTGTTAAAGTTGTCTTATATTAGTGACCTTTTAGCAAATGTGCTACAAGAATACACAATGTTAAAGAATGACGTTGAGGTGCAACATCTCACAAAGCACATGCCTGTTTTTGTTCCATTACAATTTGAATAATATAATCTGAAAATACTCCTGCAGTCATAAACAATATTCTTTTTATGACTTCTACACTATATAGAAAAAAAAGTGACCAGAAATTTGTGATTCTTCCCCAAACTGTTACCACAAAGTTGTAGAATGTATTTGGATGTGGGAGAATTAAATCTTCAGTCCACTTGAGCTAGGAGGCCCAAACCTGTACCAGCATGACAGTACCCTTGTGCAAAAAGCCAGCTCCATGAAGATAAGGTTTACATGAGTGGAAGATCTTGAGTGACCGAGTTCTGGCCTCAATCCTAATGAACAGCTTCGGAAAGAATTGAAACGCTGACTGGACCTGACGCCTCTTTATCCTATCAGTACCTAACTTTATTAATGCCATTGTAGAAAGCACACTAAAGCACCCTTCTCTAAATCTAGTGGAACATCTACAAGTACACTTCAAAATCTAAAGGAAACTTCTTCTCAGAAGAATGGAGGTTATTATAACATCAAATGGGGACTAAATGTGGAGTTGCATGCTCAAAAAGCACACACAAATCTTATGGTCAGATATCCACAAATTGTCCACATAGTGTATTTACATTTACCTAGCATATTATTACAGTTTTTCTTAGTTGCTTTGCAGCATTTCTCAAATCACAATCCTTAGTTCTTCTCTCAAAAACAAGTTTTAATGTCAATGAACATGTCATTCCCATCAGAATGAAAAGTCCCTTTGTCATTGTTCACAAACAAGATCGTCACAATGTTTAGTCATGTTGTAAGTATGACTGCACAGTTTCAGGATTTCTTGATAGAAACTAGGGTTTGGATTACAGCGATTGAAAATGCACACAATTTCACTTCCTTCTGTACGGCATCTATACATTTCAGCAGCTCAAATTCATTTATTTGATTTATTTATATACATCTGAGCCTCTTGAAGTGAGAAGATGTAAAGGAATTAATACATCTAAGCATGCTGTCTACCATATTCTGAACTAAAACCTGAAAAGATTAACAAAAGATCCAGCCTATTAAGAAGCAGCTTTACATGACATAGAGCTAGGACAAAATATAATCAAAATTGATCTAAAGGTGGACATCTGTTCGGGTAACATTCGCACTACCTAGAACTGTTTACTTATACTCTGATGACTAGTTAAGGTTACCTGCCACTAAGCATATTGGTATTTGCTAAACCCTTTCATTACTCTCCAAACTTGAATTGTAAAAAAATGTAGAATCCTGAACGTATTGCTCTCTCTGTGTCATTTGCTCATTTTCTGTGTGTTTTACTATATAACAGTTATGACTATATATATTTATTTAATGACACTGGGCTACTTCTGTCATCTATTTCCAAAAAATTAAAAAATCTTATCTAGAGACTGTTGGCTTGAATTACAGAAAGTCATCAGATCCTGCTGTAAACATAATGTGACACTGTTTGGTAGCATATAATCATTGGCATAAATCCTTATGTGTTATCATCACACTTTCTTTCACATAAACAGTATATCAAGTGCCAACACTCTTTGTACACTAGAACACAACACTCTGCCCTACTGCTACTTAGATAAAAATCTTATTGAAAAGACTCCAATGTATTATTAAGCATAAATAGCTTAGAACTGAGCACAGTGTTTTATTTATTTATTTATTTTAGTATAACGTGGCAGAGTTTTATCAGCCAGTAATGTTAGTATTGAGATGAAGCATCTGTACCTATACATACAGTTGTGTTCAAAATTATTCAACCCCACTGAAATTGATTGTTTTGGTCGGTTTGACATTGATTATGATCATTCAGTCACCCTGCTTACAATTAAATCAAAGAGGCACGTGTAGGTCAGACAAATATAACATAACATTTATAATGAAATAACCACAAATGTCTTTTCTGAGCTCACATCATTATCAGTTTTATTCAACCCCCAAGTGACATTCAATCTTAGTACTTAGTACAACATCCTTTTACAGTTATAACAGCTTTTAAACGTGAAGCATAGCTTGACACAAGTGTCTTGCAGCGATCTACGGGTATCTTCGCCCATTCATCATGGGCAAAAGCCTCCAGTTCATTCACATTCTTAGGCTTGCGCACTGCAACTGCTTTCTTTAAGTCCCACCAGAGGTTCTCAATCGGATTTAAGTCTGGTGACTGCGATGGCCACTTCAAAATGTTCCAGCCTTTAATCTGCAACCATGCTCTAGTGGACTTGGAGGTATGCTTGGGATCATTGTCCTGTTGAAAGGTCCAACGTCTTCCAAGCCTCAGGTTTGTGACGGACTGCATCACATTGTCATCCAATATCTCCTGGTACTGAAGAGAATTCATGGTACCTTGCACACGCTGAAGCTTCCCAGTACCTGCAGAAGCAAAACAGCCCCAAAGCATGATTGACCCCCCGCCATGCTTCACAGTAGGCAAGGTGTTCTTTTCTTCATAGGCCTTGTTCTTCCTCCTCCAAACATAGCGTTGATCCATGGGCCCAAACAGTTCTAATTTTGTTTCATCAGTCCACAGAACACTATCCCAAAACTTCTGTGGTTTGTCCACATGACTTTTGGCATACTGCAGTTGACTCTTCTTATACTTTGGGGACAGCAAGGGGGTGCGCCTGGGAGTTCTGGCATGGAGGCCTTCATTACGCAGGGTGCGCCGTATTGTCTAAACAGAAACTTCAGTACCCACATCTGACAAATCTTTTCTCAGTTCCTCAGCAGTCACACGGGGACTTTTCTCCACTCTACGCTTCAGGTAGCGCACAGCAGTCGAAGTCAGCATCATCTTTCTGCCACGACCAGGTAGCGTTTCAACAGTGCCCTTTGCCTTGAATTTGCGAATGATGCTTCCTATGGTGTCTCTTGGCCACCACATTTAGTAATTCATTTTTGTAATTATGGTGTTTTAGGTCAACTTGATTTGGTCAACTTATCTGTACACATATGAATGTTAGCTACATTTTTCTAATGTATACGAAAACGATATTTTATCAGTGTCCTGTGTATCAGACAACAGTGCTTGAAACCTCTTTTCTTAAGTGATTTGAACTCTTCAGGTTAGTGAGTAAGGCAGATTTGTTGAAGGAGATTGGGCAATATTAAATGGTTAGCTAAGGCAACCTAAACAGAAAGTGCTAACATAAGCAACTTTACTCCTGTGAAATACTTGCTCTGAAAAGAAGCAGATCTGTTAAAATTGAATAATTAATTAAATGACGAAAATCATTTAAAAGGCATGTAGTGTATTAGTTGTGAAATTGTACAGATGCTAGGTGACTTTTTACAAACTACAGTGACACAAGCACAGTAAACACAAATATTACTGGGCAGAACATAATGACCAAAACACAAGTAATAAGTACTTATAATCAAGCCAGGCTGTTCAGAACTGAACTGAAACTCACGCACACACACACACACACACACACACACACACACACACACACACACACAACTGTGTGACTGATCTTTACAACCCGGACTCAAACACACAATTGTACTCACTTCACACATCCATGTCTTCAGCACCACTCATTTTAAATAACTTAATTACTACTGTTTACATGCTGGTTTTGCACATCTTTATTTGGACTGCTGTTATTGTTCTTTTGCACAACATTTTTTTAAAATTTTTTGTTAATTACAATGTTCACCTTACTCTTTTACACATCGCAGTGTGCAATATACAACATGTTTTGTGTATTTGTCTTACATTGTCTTGTTGTTGTCTTGTACTGTCCTGTATTGTCTTGCACTGATTTGTGTTGTGTTTACACTGCTTGCAACAGGTTGCACACGATGCACTTTATGTGGCGAGGACGCTAGTCCTTAGCCCTGTGTTTTCTGAGATTGTTGTTTTATATAGTACCATCGCTCAGGAGGAACGTTGTTTCATTTCACTGTGTACTGCGTCAGCTATATATGGTTGAAATGACAATAAAAGCTTCTTGACTTGACTTTTCAGAAATGCAGTTCTCCACATTAGGTTATTTATTGCAGCTGAAATGTCAAATTATACATTCAAATAGCAACAAGACAACAATGTAGGATGAATGGCAGTAGATAAAATGGTCTTGAAATCTG
This sequence comes from Silurus meridionalis, assembly GCF_014805685.1. Lineage (NCBI taxonomy): Eukaryota > Metazoa > Chordata > Actinopteri > Siluriformes > Siluridae > Silurus > Silurus meridionalis. The sequence continues at coordinate 8,197,876 of NC_060893.1, read as the reverse complement.
CACTGGTTTTAAACTGGGTACAACTCAGCAGACAAAAACGATGGTATTTCAAACAGCGACTCTGAAAAGAGGAACATAGGCACAGATGTGTGAAGGCACATTACACTGTGAATGCACATCAGTTCCCCTCCACTTCACTGTCAACAAACTCTCCTGAACCAGATCTAGAGGTGATTTTCTTGTCACCAACAGCGTCAGAATCATTTTGGTCAACTCCTTTCTTTTCGTAGTTACCAAAGTCATGTAAGGACATGTCCTGGGAAAAAAGTTCAACTTTTACCAAAGAAAATGAAAAATTAGGCTCTTTGGGTTTATAAAAACAATTGAAATGAAACCAATTAGAAGAAATGCTTTCATTTGTTTAATATAGCAAGATTACTAGTAATCTGTTCTGTCCTAAACTCAGTTTTAGTGGTGCTTTCAAAATCACATCAAATAGACCCGGTTAAGAAAAAAAAGTGAAGATGGATTAGGACACAAACTCAGGGTGGCAGTTGTTGGATTGCTTGCACATGCTTCACAAAGGGACTTAGACCACTATTAGCCACCAAACATGCTAAGTCAACAAAGATTCACATTCTGGTTTTAACATCCATCCCACAAGCAGATTGCTGTATCCGATGAATAGGGATCAGGTGCCACTTGTAAAACGTTTTACAGACTGGATGTTAATATCTGTCTTCAGTGATCTGAACACAAAAGGACAGGTGAGATGGATAGCCATTCTCAATTTTTTTGGTCATTCACATTTTGTCTGTAAAAAGGTTGTCAAATCTGACACAGTCTGATGTCACATCAAAGCTAAACAATGTATAGACCGTTTTCTTTGTATGTACCTTGCAAAAATTGATTAATAATCCTCAGAGCAAAAGGCTGCAATTGGTCCATTAAAAGTACATTTTAATTGAAGTTAAATATTATGACCATTGATTTTTATACATTTTGCAGGAAATATCAGGACACATGGCTGTTCATTCTACAAATGTATGTCACATGCATCCCAGACCACCACTGAAAGTTCTCTGAGGGATGGGCTTAAGACTTTTCTGTCCACTTGTGGCTTCATCACCCCGGATGGATATTATTATTATAAGTGATAAGCACAACCTAAAACTACCTTCAAAGGTGACTTGGGGCACCACTCAAGATAGAACAGTCCTGGAACAAAAGCAGTGCATCTACCCAAAGTTTTCTGTGAATATTGTGAAAAAAAAAAAATAATAATTTGCAAATCATACACTGAATTTACAAAACAGCTAAACTACTGATGGAGTAATGATGCAAAAACTATTAATTCAGATGTGTAGAATTCATAGATTTAAAAGTAGAATTGTTGCCTGACGGTCAACAACAACATATTCAAGACTGTGGTCTTGTATCAGAGCGTACTTGCAGTAGATTTTCAACATTAACACATTTCAAGCAACACTGTAATAAACTACAAATGAATTGAAGGTGTGTGGGTTTTTATAAAAAAATTACCTTATTGCAGTGATTGCATGTCTTTAAGGCCAAGTGTCCTGTTCCACAATAAAACCATGGTCACAAGATGCTTCTGCTCTAGTGCTTAATAATGTTTTATTAACATGTGATTTATGAGGTTACAAACAGATTCTATCTAATGTAACTTTCTATTAAGTATTTTAGTAGTGACATAAAAAAGTTAATAAATAATTTGAAGAAAAAACAAACCCTCATGTCTCTATTTGAGTCATTATCAGTTGTTTTAATTCTTTCTAATTGCAGTTAAATGTTATGACAAAAATATCTCTCTAAATATCTCTTAAAATATCTGGAAGGATAAGCTGAAATTTGCCAAAACAACAATGAAAAATATCAATGAAGCGCTTCTTGTTTTTTAACCAATAATCTCTGTAGTTAGAATTTATATTCTTAAATCCTAATTGGGTTTATTGTGGAAAAACAGTGGGATTATTTTTTTAGGGTTTTTTTTTTTTTTTACATCTTTCAGCTTACTTTCATGAGATAGATCATAAAAATCTCTTTGTGTTTGTAAGGTGTAAGACATGGTTTTTTTTTTTATTCCTGCATTTTCTGGAATGATTTACACTTATTTCTGGATTTATACTGATTAGTGACTCGTGACCTAATCTGTCCACTAGATGTCATCATTGGTGTATTCAAATTATTGATGCGTTTAAAAAAAAAAAAAAAAAAAGTTCAGCGTGGGGAAAAAGAACAGAATTTAGATTGAATACAATCTCTGATTATGATGCAAGATTCTGATATATTTCACAAAATAAAGTTTTGCCAAAACTCTATCCATCCATGCTAGTTTATGGCACATTTAATTCAATTCAATACAATTAAATTTTATTTCTGTAGCGCTTCTAACAATGGACATTGTCTCAAAGCAGCTTCACAGAGATAAAGGGTCTATAAAGTTGTATAAAAGAGTGTCCAAATTAAGTGCCTATAAGTGTATTTCTTATAATTGTACATTTATCCCTAGAATTCCTGTGGCAAGAAAAAACTCCATAAGATGGTATGAGGAAAAAACCTTGCAAGGAACCAGACTCAAAAGGGAACTCATCCAAGTCAAGTCAAGAAGCTTTTTATTGTCATTTCAACCATATATAGCTGACGCAGTACACAGTGAAATAAAACAACCCACAAAGACAACACAAGACAGTGCAAGACAACACAGGACAGTGCAAGACAACACAAGACAGTGCAAGACAATACAGGACAGTGCAAGACAGTACACAAAACATAAAATAGCTCTGCCAGTAAACCTGTTGTAAAGAGACAAAGTGAACAGTAGCAAAAATGTAAACAAATGTTGTGCAAAAGAGCATATCTATGTCCGGGTGGGACTGAATGTCCATTTATTACAGTTGTATTGTTGAGGTGTTCGGTGATCAGCGCTTAAATGCAAAACTGTTGATGCAACCTGTGGTCCTGAGCTATTGGAGTAGATTTTTGATATTAAATACAGTACAAAACCATCCTAAAAGTTCTTGAGTCGCTCAGCAACTTCATGGATCTTCAGACTGTTGAGATGGACACAGTCACCTCTGACACTCGCACTTTACTCTGCACACTACTTTACTCTGTTCTTACATTACTTACATTTAAACCCCATATTTATCGCATATTTATTTATCTGCTTTATTCAATGTTTACTCTTTATTTATGTCTACTTTTTATTCTTACTCTTTACAGTCTAGGCACCTTGGTCCTTAGTAACAACAATCCATTCTTTTGTATACTGTGTGTGTGAAAGAATGACAATAAAGCTGGAGTTGAGTTGAGTTGAGTTGAGTTGAGTTGAGTTGAGTTGAGTTGAGTTGAGCTGAGCTGGAACTATCCTCAGCTGCACAGAGTGGTCTCTGTCTGAAGAGAACTCGAAACGGGTAGATTTGTAGAGAAGAAATACAGGAACACTGGTCACTGGTAACTCAGGAGCTTGTTTAACTTGACAGAGAAGGAGATAGGCACATAGGCAATTCCAAGGTTCCATAATTGAGCTGTGATCAAATATAATTTTGTGCATAATGAATTCACAAACTGTGATGCTTTTTCTCATTTCGTGTGAGTAAATTACACCTCTCTATTTTATCAGCTTCGTCATTTCACGTTTTTAATGTTGTAACTGATGATGTTCTGTCACAACAAAAGTTGTGACGTTCTCCCACACACATACTCAGATATTGGGGATATGAGCAAATATGTTTGCTGCATGTGCCAGCCAATATGCACAGTGGATACTGAGATGCCTAAATAGAAATATGTTGTTAATGAGCAGGCTTATACAAAAAGCATGGCTTGATGTAGAGATAAATTCTTGATGGAATGCGAAGGAAAAAACACAAAGGGGAATGGTGTTGCTTTTGCAGTAAGAGCAAAGAGGATAATAAGACTTAGGACGAATAGAGGACTGTAAAACATAAGTGGTACAGAATGTAGTTTGAGCGCATCACATTTCAAAGAAGGAAAATGAAGCTGGGAACTATTTCAGTTGGTATGCAGTACAGCATGGAATTCAGATTGGTTCCTTGTCTTTTTCGCTCTGCTGCGAAACTGCATATCAGAGGCAGAATTAGATTTTCATCATTCTGTATGTAGGAGTCAGAGAATGACCTTTGTAGGGGAAACACCCACATCATAAGCTGAACATGAGGATAAAAATGAATAGCCAATATCAGCATTTAATATAACAGGCATAGAACAGGTTGTTGCTGTTTGTCTCATTTGTTCCTCAGTGCTTGTGTGGGTTTCATTTGGATTTCAATAGCAACCCTGCACCAGAGAATGATGTCCCATCTATGGAAAAGCTGTTAGCTCCTTGATAAGACTCCATCGTGTTCAGGACTGCCAAATAAGCCACCCAATCAAACGAAAGTCTCTTTGGATTCAAAACCTGAGAATGCTGATTCATTGGGCCTCTTACAGACATTGGTCAGAATTGTATCGTCTCATTAGTCATTTGCCATGAGTGAATAATCTGACAGCATATAAAAAAAGAACAGAGCAGAGACGGTGGACATGAAGCGGACCAGATCAACTGGCACTAGCTTGGCAAGAGAACCTGATTTGATATCAACCAAAAAAACGGTTCTTCAAACTATGTTTGGCTTGTAGAGCAGAAGATTAACCAACATGGGTTTGTATGAACCAGCGAAAATGAGACTCTCATCTTAAAAACCGAAACTCCCCCACAGACAATCCTGGCTAGTCAAGTGTTTTCACACCTCACACAACGTGAGAGAGAAAAGGGGGAGCTGTTTGAGGTCTAAAACCTATTAGAGCTGAATTTGATGGGTAAAGAAGGGAGAGGAGGACTGATCAACATGCACTGTGAAAATCCTGGTGCTTTCCATAACATGGTTTGCTAGCTAAATGGAAAGGATATATGCTAGCTTTGTGTGGGTGACAGCAACCAAATTGTTTTTTAATGATTAAGATTTATTTATCTCCAGCTACAATTCAAATATATTAAATTCAGTATATTCTATGAAGTGCTTGGAGGCAATGCTCTAAACCATGTCATACAATCCAGGGATACTAGCAGGCATGTTTTTAATAACAACCTGTGTTCTCCCTAGGCCACCTTATTACATTAAGCCCAAGGAAGTGTCCACACATTACCTCTAAACTCCAAACCCTACTTCATTTTCCCACTTTGTTCAACCTGCCAAACATTACGGATCACTTTAGGAAAAGTCTAACTCATCAAAAGTGCACATTGTTTCTCAGTTCTTCATGTTGATGTATCCACAAAAGAAAAATCCATATATCCTTGTGCACATCAGTGCTCTACTACTCTCCCCTAATATGGGTGAAATTGAACGGGTCTCTAGTGACTAATAGCAACAAATTACGTAAATGCTTAATTAGGTGAAATTGACTGTAAGCTGGTGTGTATTCATTTTGTGCTGCCAAGCAAATAAATGCAATGAAAATTTTAAATCTGATATCAAAATATCATTAGAATAAAATATGTGCAAAATCACCCTTACTGGTCATCTGTAATCTGCTTTTCCTACTATGGTTTTGTTTGTTCAGGTAAATGTTCACTGAGGCTTCCAAAAAAAAAAAAAAGAAAAAAGAAAAACCTAAAACTCATGCACGTGATGAAAAACAGTTTACTCAAACTAAGAATCCTAACCCTGTGTACAACGTGAAATCTATAAAGACATGATATCCAAACACTGGAATGGAAGAACTTGAGTGTCCTGCACAGACTGCGGTCCTCAACCGTACCGAACACCTTTCAGATAAACTAAAACAATGACTGCACCTCACTCAAGATGAGTGCCTGTTCTCCCTCATACCCTTGTGGCTGAATGAGTGCAAATAGATACTGTAGATAGATAGATAGATAGATAGATAGATAGATAGATAGATAGATAGATAGATAGATAGATAGATAGATAGATAGATAGATAGATAGTTTTGCACATTCAAAGTCTTTGAACAGATTGTGGTTGGGAATAAATAGTCTGTGAAGACTTATGGCGTTTCTTGGTGTTCAGTTCTCAAATGGCTCTGGGGGAAAAACTGTTCCTGAGTCTGATCAATATTTTTTCTTCTAATTTTTCTTCTCATTTTTAGCTCATCAACCTATGTCTAACAGATGTAGGCTGGCCTATAAGTCTAACAGAAGGCAACAAGAAGTATGGATCCAACGTGGATGAGACAGAGGGAGTTGTATATGAGACTTTGCCTGAAGAGTTGAGGAACACCAGTAGGGGGACTCTGTTTGGTCTCGGTCTCGGTCTCGGTCTCTCTCTCTCTCTCTCTCTCTCTCTCTCTCTCTCTCTCTCTCTCTCTCTCTCTCTCTCTGTCTCTGTCTCTCTCTCGTATTAGGGGAAGGGAACGATTCCGCAAACTGCTTTCTTTCAGTCCACCTTCCCACGTGTGCAGAGCAGCAGCAGTCCAGGTTTAACGCGTTTATTTGCAAGAACCGCACGTTCTTGTGTGTGTTTAAAGGGTTTATTATTATTATCATCATCGTTATTGTTAGAGTTCAGAGCTTTGGAGCTGATGTTGCACTGATGCGGTGGACAGCAAATCGGAATGTATAAGGCAGCACTGGGTTGAATAACACGGCCGCCGCTTTTGCGCAAAACGCACCATTTTTGGAAGAGCAATACAAAAATAAAAGATGGACTAAATCCCATCCATCATGGGTTTATTACAGTTCCTGGTTGCGTCCGGATTACTTTTCGTCTCCTCAGGTAGGTAGACCTGGCGTTAATGTGCGTTTTGTGGTGATGCTCAGTGATGCTCGGTGAGGTTTTTCCAAACAGTATTCACAATGGAACTTTATTCCAACACGGGATTTCCTGCATTTTTTTTTTCGAGAAATGCCACTAATGCATTACAGTGGTTTGGTGATGGTGCTGATGCTGATGATGGTGGTGATTTGTGTTTTTGGTGCTTGCAGTTGCAGGATTTGGTGTGGATCCTGCGCTGCGCATCAGTGTGTTCCAAGATTTCAGCCCTGGAGAGCAGTATGAAGGAGTTACACAGGTGCAGGGCTTCAGTGATGAATCCAGAGCCTTCTTGTTTCAAGGTAAACTCAACATACACTTTGTGCTATATATTGATTGTTTTATGCTGCCATTTCTTGGAACCACGAACTATATCTAGAATTACTGCACCTGCATTGTACAAGCCTTCATGTGTTCATTGTAGTCTCAGTATAACAAAGGAAACCAAAACAATTTCTGCACAAAATAAATAAATGAATAATAATTAAAAAAAAGTTACAGCACACAAAACCATGTCCCACAGGCTTTCACAGAGGACAAAACAAGAAAGCGCTTGTGAATATGCTTTATCAAACAATATAATACCAGTGCAGTCATGTATTCCATACAACTGTTCTGCTATTATTGCCATGCTATGATCAAACTTGATGGAAAATAAAAGACGTGTAAGAAGAAGAAATTGATCCATTTCCTTGAGTTGTTTTTTTCATAGCATCACTACTCACAATGATAAAGAAGCGAAATAACACAATAAAAAGGAATGGAAGTAGTTTATCTTTTAAACTTCTTGAAGACTATTTTATTGCTTGTGCTGTTGAAGTGATGCACAATTCAAACAAGTCCAGAAAGTGCATAATGTGAATAATAAACAGATAGCCAAATATCATCTGCATGAACAATGCTAGAAGTTCCTACTAGTTTATACTAGTTCCTAACCAAAGCTTGTGCACGTGGAATCCTGGCCTATTACCAGCACTTACTAAAAAATTACTTAGACAAAGGTTTAATGCCAAATAATGTAATGTGAATGTTCAATTATGTGATATGATTCACATAAGACCATACATACACAACAAGGACAGCATACGTTGAACAAAATAGATGCAATTATATGGTTTGTGGAAGCCTGCGGGAGAGTTTAGCAATATATCCTACTTTAAATGCAGGCATGTTGCATACACACACACACACACACACACACACACACACACACACACACATTATTTTTAATAAATCATTTTAAGCACCTTCGGTATGTGGAGAATAGTTTTTTTTCAAGATCATTATTCTTTACTATGAACACTGTGTCAGACTCCAATCCCAGAAGGCCGTGGCACAGTTTAACAATCTATGTCATCCAATACACCAGGTCCAAATCATATGCTAATGACCAAGACTTTTAGAGGAGAGAAAATATAATTTTTTAGGGGGGGTTTTGACCATCAGAAGAGGTCTCACTCCCTTGATTTAAACTTCTGTCAGAATCAAGAATCGTCATTATTTATAAAATTATGAATTTTTTGAAAAATTGATTATGTAATATGTGATATTTTGAACATAATCATGGAAAGAATCTAATTATTGAGTTTTTGGCAAGCATCTACCAGAAGTGATTATATTTATTCAGATTTGAGTGTTGATGATTGGATCATTATTTTTATTAAAATATATTAAAATGGCCATATCTTGAAATCCATGACTACTGTACAATGCTGTAGCTGTAGGTTTATGCCACTTTGTAAGGTTTTGTGATTTGATCTCTGCAAGGTATTTTTTGATGATAATCTAGTAAATTGTTCAATTCATGGATGGTTATCACAGATTAGTTTCCTCCTCATAATGTTTTAGGAAAACAGTATTGTTGAATTTTTTTTTTACAAGAGGAAAATTGCACATTTTTCCATTTGAATTTGATAGTTTTGTGCAATGCTTCTTTTTTTATTCCATTATAGTTTTTGCAGATTTTAATATAATATAAAAGCCAATAATTATGTAGTTCTCTGTGACTTTCTGTGTGAGTTCAATGGGATTGCATCAAATCACAAAAAACTCCAAATATCAAATTCAATTTGAGTCGGTGCTCATGATATTCTGTATAAAAATCACACGCACATAAATTAGATTTTCTTTCCTGCACCTCAGTAAATGACATAGCTGGACTGCAAATGTATGTAACACATCACCAGTATTTTTATTACTGTTCTTGAGCTAGCTCATATTCTTGTGGTGTAGAGGGACTCGGGCCCTGTGGAGCCATATTCAAACAAAAGGCTGTGATTTTGAGTGACAGGGCAGACTCAAGAGAGAAAAAAGCAATATTGTAATATTAACCTTCCAAGAATAGACACCAGGATGTATATTCTTTTGTGGTGTGTATCGTAGTGGCCTATTTATGCATGTATTGCATTCGATATCTATTCTTGCCGACGTTCAATAGTAAAGATCAAGGTGTCTGACAGATTAACAATTGTGATATATATTTTTAAATAAACAGTACATGCACGTTTCATTTTCCAGGTTAGTAACATATTTTAGATCACTGAGTAAAGATAAGCATTTCAGTATTCGAAGTTCTCAGGCATTCTCTTAATATTCTCTTCTTCTGTCCTTTGTGGTTGCTTCTCTCTCCTTCTGTATCACCATATCTGTATCTCCCCATCCTTTTCTCGCACCTTTTTTGTCTCTCTAGAGCAAAAATCACATACAAACTAGCTCTTACTTCCCACATGCGAATACACTCATACACACCACCTACACCTATTTCGCAAAACAAGCTTGATATGTAAATGCATCACCGGGTGTTGCTCTAACTGACATTTAGATAGGCCCGAGGGACTGATGGGATAAAATTGGAGAGCCTCAACCATGTATACCTCTCCTAATTGGGACAAGTGGCATGAATGCAGTAGGATAGAAGCTGAACTGAAAAACTGTCATGTTGTTAGGACTGTCAGTGTGCCTATGTATGAAAAACAGAAGTGCCAAACTGCGGTCAGGGATGGCCAAAACCTTGAAGACATTTATTTTCCTTCTTGCAACAAACCAAATCCAGCACAATTTAACAGCTTTGGTAATTAGCCGGTGAGTTAAATTAACTGTGATAAGTGAGGTAGAATGTCTGCCATCTCTGAAGTAAAAGTGTCCTCGAATGTCATACGCTTTATCTGCTGCGTTTTTGTTTTTGAATTTTGTTGCGCACCAAGGGGCCTCCATATGGACATGTCTTAGTTGTATACGCTTCGCTTCATTGATGATCAACAACAAAAAAACACGAAAAACATTCTTTTCTTCAAGATGCTGATTTGCAGCATTTGGTCTGCACTGCTTCAGGCATATCTGCAGTCATATCTGATTCCGAGTGCATTGGCCAGTTTTATTTGCTCAATTTACAGTCACACTCTAACGCTTCTGATTAGTTCTTTGAGTGCCAAGGACGTACTCTTTATCCTTACAGGCCATCACAGGACAGTCAGTCAGAGTCTGCTGCTCAAAGTGCCATCCCAGCAGATTTGAAGGTGCCCTTTGGTGTGGAATTCATGATAGGTGCAAACAAATAGCTGATAAATCTGTGGTTTTAAGGCTGCAGCAGTCTGACTGTGTATGGATGACTGGAGTGTCTGCTGAGGGTTTTTCATTTGGATAATCAAGATGAATACAGTGATTCCTCCATATGTTACTCATATTGCCCAAGGGAAGCTGTGTGTAATGACAGTTTTTAGCTTTGTAGGAGTCCTTGGAATCTAGGATAGGGGCTAGCATAGATTATGCTGCTCTTTTTCAGTGAATAGTTTAGGAGTAACTGACACCATACTAGTTAGATAGGGATATTCATAATATATTTGTATTTAAAGATTAAATGCAATAAAACACAAATGATAATAACAAGCAGGTTTTATACAAATAGCTTATAAAAACGTGCTGACTTTGGCCAATTCATTCAGTGTTTCAGGCAGTCGGTTCATATATTCGTAGATGAATGAGCTTTTAGGAACTAGTCAGGTGTTCTACTACTAGACCATATGGTCTTTAGTTCAATCGAAACACACCTTTAAAAATTAAAAAGCTACAAAAACGTTTTTATATTTACACGTGTTCTGTGTGTTTTCTTGGGTTTAGTTGCATTTACCGTATTTTTCGGACTATAAGCCGCTACTTTTTTCCCACATTTTGAACGTTTTCCCATGGCTTAAACAACGAAGCGGCTTATTTATGAATTTTTCCTGGGTTTTTCCTGGTTTCATAAACTTCAAGCCAAAAAACTGAACCCCATAACATTAGACCAATGAAATTTCCGAACGGATGTGTTCTGAGCTGCACGGCATTGGGAGAAATTTTTTTTTTTTTACGCACGACGATGCCAAAAGATAAACTCCCTAGAGAAATGGTAAAAGGAAGAAGGAAGACAGTGAACAATGACTTTCTTGGTCGGCTACTGTTTAGATACAAGCCGTTGTAACGCGTTGAGTCTGGGTGAAGGGAGAGCTCGCTAACTCCAGTTGCAACAGAAATCTTATAAGCACAGACAGGTTTCCAAAACTCCTGCTTTTTTATTTTTCTTGGCAACAGCGTTATGGGTTAGTCAAAGAAACTTAGAAATGAGCATCAGAAAATAATAAGGACATAATCCTTATCTTGCACACATGCAGTAATAGCGGAAAAAAATGCAGTGCCAGGCTATTCCCAAAATACCGCTATGCTCCTAAAGGAAGCGCAACATATTTCACCCGTTACACCGTGTGTAACGTGTCTTTCGTTAAAGCCTGTGTAAAGTACATTTGTGTAGACAGGTGCGGCTTATTTATGTTCAAAATAAAAATACATGTAAAATTCAGTGGGTGCGGCTTATATATGGGTGCGCTTAATAGTCTGGAAATTACGGTAGTTGCCATTTTTGCTTCAACTATGGATTAAAAATACAAATGACAGCAATTATTATTATTATTTATTTATACCAACCAGGCATAATACTACAGCCACCAATTAGGCTTAACATTATGACCACCTGCCTAATATTGTGTTGGTCCCCCTTTTGCTGCCAAAACAGTCCTGACCCATTGAACATTTACAGCATTTCTTCAGCAATTTGAGCTACAGGAGCTCATCTGTTGGTTTGGTCCACACGGACCAGCCTTCGCTCCCCACCTGCAATCAATGGGCTTTGACTGCCCATGATCCTGTCGCCGGTTCACCACTGTTCCTTCCTTGGACCACTTTTAATGTATTCTGACACTGTAGACCCCATAAGCGCTGCAATTTTGGAGATGCTCTGACCCAGTGGTCTAGCCAACACAATTTGGCCCTTGTTAAACTCACTCAAATCCTTACGCTTGCCCATTTTTCCTGCTTCTAACACATCAACTTTGAGGACAAAATGTTCACTTGCTGCCTAATAATATCCCACTCACTAACAGGTGCCATGATGAAGAGATAATCAGTGTTATTCACTTCACCTGCCTGTGGTCATGTGGTGATTCTATAAATTATTCTGTAGATGCTTCTAGATGTCTCAGCAGTATTATAGATGGAAGTCTAAATGGACTACTTCTTTGTAATACTCTGAATTAAGGTAGGATTTGGAAATGTAATTGCTTCTATAATTATGATGGAATATTGTTTAAAGCATTGAAATTGCTTTATTATAGAATTTAGAGCGTCTGGTTTTCTGCTGTGAGAAGCGGTACGGACTAACTGATTAGCCATATGAGCAGTGAGTGCTGTGAGCTTTTATCTCTGCCTTTTCTCAGTGGCATATGAAGGATCTCCAATTGAGAGCAGGTGGTCACCTTCTGTAGATGCTTGCCAATACCTGATCGACCTGCATCTCGTGCAGTGAAACTATTGATTTAACCTTGGTGAGGCAGACCAGGAAGAGGAAGAGCGCGTCATAGCATTGGCTATCACAGAGGAGGATTCATCCATCTCTACAGCTTCAGTTTCCCTTCTTTTTGTCATGTTACTAAGATAATTGACCAATCTCCCAGACTGAGAGTGGTTGAAGGGTCGCAACCATATGGGAGGAGCTGTTTCTATGGATACAGTCATTTTTTGGATGCACTTTGGAAATCCTGAGCAGCTGAACCCCTGTCTCCCCCACTGTCCTCTATTCTTCCTGCCATTCCCCTGTGAAGACCCTGTAGTTCTGTGTAAAGATGAAAGGTTCCTCTTTTGGCAGGCTAGAGAGGCTAGAATCACGGGCAGACTAAAGGCTTAATGTGATTAAATTGACCAACAGTTCATGTCTTTCAAAATATTACACACATGCAGGCTGGTCTTTTCTTCAATAATGCATAAATAGTACAATTTCTTTCTGTTTTAAAGAGTCCATTCTGTCTCCTACTTCGATTGCCATCATAACAGAAGAGCACAATCCCAGTGATCTTGGGGTTATGGATATGAAAGTCAACTGTCACCTAGCTTAAGTTTTAGGCTGAACACTTGTCAGAATGTGCCATTAAAGTGCCAGTAAGACTGAATCATAACCATTATGGTTTCAATCACGATTCATTGAATCTCCCTCCTCAGCCCAAATCCACTGCTTCTTTTCTCAGCAAGGCAAGGTCTTTACATCTAGAAATTCAGTTATTATTTTGTTTAAGAAAAAGAAAGCATTCCAAAACCTCGAACGTGACCTTTACTGTGCTGTTACTGCTTTACTGTACTTATTTGTCAATGATGGAAAAGACAGTGTTATAGCATTCCGTGTGCTTCAGCCATGCTCATTAGGCTCAATAGCCCCGAAGACCATAAATAGTGTTATAAAATAAGTGTTTGCTGGTGTTGTGTAGCACTAAGGCTTTCTCTTCTCTCTCTCTCTCTCTCTCTCTCTCTCTCTCTCTCTCTCTCTCACACACACACACACACACACACATTCCCTCTTCCTCTTTTTCTCCCAGTGCCAATCTTTAAACAATTTTTTTTTTGTATTTTGCATTATGTTAATTGGATTCCCTTGCCATCTGGAACAGCGTGAGTATTACTGAAGAGACGCTGCTGTTGTAGTGGGCTGCCTGGATTTCAAAAGTGTGTCATGGCTTCCCTCAGCTGCCACAGTGAACCCTTTGATGTGATCACGTCTGAGGAACCTGATAATTTATTGATGTCTCCATTAGAGTGGCAGTGCCTTGGCTCAGTGTTACTGGGAACTAGGCAAAGTTCAGGTGGGAGGCAAGGAAAGACCAAAACAAAATCTCTCTGCTGCCTTCTTGTGTGACAGATTTTCTAGCACCTAATCCAATACCGTGTACTGTAATGTACTATTTATCTTACAAGTTTTAACAATATATTGTATAGAGCAGAATATTATCATGTTGCCATCTTATTTCAATCCTAAAAGTCTATAAGGTGAGGTGGAATAAAGTGATTTTCGGGATTGAATAAATATTCTGGGACTATTTCCACCAAAATATACATAAAATAGTTACATATAATGTATTACTCCCCAAAATAAAACATTTCTTTGTTCTGGTGATGTCCACTGGCATTCTTTCACCTGCAGTGTGATATGTGGAATTATGGGATAAGAGGGATATGTCTTGAAGAATTGGTCACATCTCAGAATAATTTATGTTTTAGACACAATCATAGTGTTCTGATCATTCATATTGTTCTGACTGGATTTAAAAGCTCTGTAGCAATAAGATGGTAGAGAAATCCTTTTACAAAAAAATGCAATCATTTTTTTCTTACCCCATAAACCTACATGTACATTATTTTCACTCTGAATTACACATTCAGACAATTAGATTCAAATAGAAATTCTTTCTTGGCACACCAAATATGCGTGTTTGCTTCAATTCACAAAACATTTTATTTTCCTGAACCAAATTCTTAATGTTTTTCAAATATATCTAATTTAATCTTATCTTAACTAGATGCATGTACTTTTCTTAAAAAAGAACCCCCAGCTCAATTAAGAGACGTGTTTATAGTCTGTTGCCTCTGGCTCCAAATTGTGCAGTACTTTGCATATACATAAAAAAATCCCTGCTGCATTTTGTTTATTACATGCCTGACCTTCATATCGCCCTGATGTCATTTTTGCAGCCTTTCAAGTACTCTGAAGCTGACTATACTATTACTAGATGATCGCTTACTAAAATTTATACACACATTTTCCGAAACATTCTGAATTGTTTCTGTACTTTGCCCTTATTTTTTTTGTTCTTGGCAGGTTCCTCCAGGAGTGTGAAGGTGGCTGAAGAGACGGCCCAACACATGCTGCAGAAGCTGAGAGGCAGAACTGAGTTTACCATGGCTGTGACACTGAAACAGAAGCTGCTCAACTCTGGAGCCATCTTCTCGATCCACCACGCAGAACAGAGGTGATGCAGGAGCTTCTAGCACCTTAACAAATAGCAATTATTCTTTAGCTATCAAATAATCAATATCACATACACACGCCTGGCAGTTACAATTCAGGGCAGAAAAATGGCTAATGTTTAATGTTCTGGTTAAAGACATGCTATTCTTTATTGGCTAGAGTGTAGTGTATAGTCTAGAAACGTGAACCTGACAGGATAATGCGAGGGTCTGGTATGTAATTTATGGATGGAGAACAATACAGCAGGGTTAGAGAGCAAGTCCTTCTACTGAATGCTTCTTAACAATTGAGAAAGCCTATTTTCTATTGTAGAGCAGTATGTAGTACAGTGATCTCTCTAGCTCGCTCTTGCTCTCTCCATGTTGTTCTCTAGCCTGGGCTCCACATCAGTACTGTTCTCTCTGCACAGTGATCATTTTCTCTGTACCCAAAAGGCTGATTAGATTTTTTTCTTTTCTCTAAGCCTAGCCAAGAATTACCACTCAGCAGACTTTTCTTAGGCTTGACTAAGAATCATTAAAACACTGTTCTGCTCTGCTCTGATTGTACTTTACCCGGATCATTCTATTTGAGCTCTCATAGCTCTCCATAGCTCTATAACTTTTCTCTAAACTGTTTGTCACTAGTAGCCACAAAATACACATTAATTGTTAAATGATGATAATATTAAATGCTTTCCAATTATAAAAATATAATATATTCTTAATATGGGGCAGCATGGCACGTTTGCCTCACAGCTCTAAGGTTGGGTTACTTTCTGTGCTGGGCTTTGCACATTGACTTTCCTCATATCCATTGAGTTTTCCTCTGGTTTCTCTGGTTTCCTTCCATCTCTCAGAAACCTGCATGCAAGGTTACACTGAAATTGCTCCCAGATGTGTATGACTGTTTAAATGTGTGTGTGTGTGTGTGTGTGTTGTGTGTGTTGTGTGTGTGTGTGTGAGACCCTAACCAGTATAAATGTTAAAAAAAGATGAAATAATGAAAGAGTGAAATGAAGAGTGACTGTGTTGTTGATCTTTTTTATGGTATAATTATCTATTAATTCTAATTGTCTGTGCAGCTGAAATATGCGAATTTTCCTCTGGGATGAATAAAGTCTGTCTGTCTGTCTGTCTGTCTGTCTGTCTGTCTGTCTGTCTGTCTGTCTGTCTATCTATCTATCTATCTATCTATCTATCTATCTATCTATCTATCTATCTATCTATCTATCTATCTATCTAATCTGCATGTTAAAATGCAACTCCTTTAAATCCCAGGCTTTAACATAATCTACAGTGTGAGCACTTATTACTATTTCTATAAAAACAAAACCCAGAAACACTAAGTGCAGCTGCAGAACATGACACAAATAAACAACAGAAGAATGACCTATAAATCGAGTACACCTGTATACATACTGTATTCACTGAAGTTAGTAAATGAAGATGCTGGTAAAAGGTGTTAATTACATCTTACAACATAGCCTGTTGAATTGTCCAATTTGATTGTTTAGAAGAAGTTGATTCCTTTTTTTTTTATAAACATTATTTTTTTTTTACAACTCTGACAGTTGTTACGGCTGATGTTCATCGCACTTTTTTATATTAATGCGGCAGATTTGCATTTCTATAGTAACAACTTATTTAGTGATTTGGTGATTTGAACGGTGGATGCTTTATATAATAAAAAATAAATAAAAATAACTATTAATTTTTTTTTTAAATATTAAATAACAAAAAAACAGAAACAAAAACATTATTACTTATACTTGCATTAATATAAGTGATAAGAAGAACATGTCTCATATAAGTTCCACAAAATTCATGAAATGGATTCATATTTAAAGCATGGCCAAGCATTAATTTATTACATTTTTTCTGAGTTACTTTGGAGCATTTGTCAGATCAGAAATAAAATTAAATTTTCAACCTCCATATCATGCACTCACTTATGCACATAAAAGCAATTTCTTATTGCTTTGAACAAATTGGAAATGCTTTGGTACATTCATCTAATTTATTGTTTACAATTGTTTGCTGTTCCCTGCATTATGATTGTGTATGTCATGTTCATCAAAAAATATTATACTGGTTCTCACCTGAATAGTCTTAACCCCCAAAAACATCTAGGCATAAGTCATTGAATTCAAAATGGTTAAACTAGTTGTCATCATCTATCAATCTTATAATTTTCACATTTCTATTAAACTTTTTTTGTAAATGTGTCTTAAATTGATGAATTGTGCAGATGAATCTTGAATTTCACTGATGATGGCGAGTGTGTGGCGTCAAAGCAACCAATGATCAGCTAGTTCTGTAAAATAGGTCAAAGGTGAATCTATTTTCTATTGGTGAGCGTATACAAAACACAGAATTACAATTTCTGAATACAGATCAGAAAATGAACGAATACTATTTCAGTACAGTATGTGTGTGAATCTTGTCCAATCAATATTCAACATACAGTTATGTGTACAACTGTGCTGTCGAAATTCATTTCTGCCATACAGACGAAATTCAGTCTTATGCATTTTCAATCGGTGTCATCCAAACCCTAGTATACATCAGGAAATACTAAAACTGTGTGCCATCATACTGACAACATGACTAAACATCTTGTTTGTAAACAATGACAAAAGGACTTGTCATTCTGAAAGCGATGATATGTTCATTTACACAAATACTTACTTTTGAGAGATGAATGAAGTAATTGAGAAAAGTACAGGTTTTTGCAAGTAATAAATTGTGTGGTGCTGTTTGTACAAATTGTTTTGAGAATTGCACGTACCGGTTTGCAAATATTAAGAATGATTCAAGAAACTGAAAAAACTGTAAAGGTGGCTTTGTTTTATTCCTTTCACAGGCGTTGTTGCTAAAGCAGGCATACACGTCTGCGCCACCATGCTTGCTATGCAACGCTAATATCTCTTTGTAGTCAGATTTAAGCTGGCAGAAAATGCAATGCAGAAAAAAGAAAAAAGAACTCATTAGATCCGCTTTGTAGATAAATCAACATTTGCCTGTCAGTAATTGGTGTCTGTCGAATAACGATCCTAAGAGAAGTCTTGAGAGGAGTAAAAATTGCTGGTCTGCACAGGCAGCGCAGCTGAAAACTGTGTTGGCAGCTTTTTCCATTAATGTCACTGCTGTTAATGAATCTCAATAGAGCAACTCAGAGGTAATGTTGCTGAATAACACCATGTGAGGCTGTTATTTATTTTTTTTGAGAACCAGTGTGTTTTCCATTCATCTCACACAAATGCACCTTTTAAGCACGATAGTGTCAGCGGTTTATTTTATGAAGCTTCTTTTTTGGGGCCTATGTTCGGCCTTACTTTAAAGCTAAAAGCGGCGTAACGTATTAATTCACTTTCACAGCGGTGTCAGTGGTGAAGACTGAAATCTATCGGCATGGACTGTAAATCTCTTGGGCTGTTATTACAGTACATGGCATATCTAGGAAGGAGATGGACACATTTATTATCATTAAAGGAGAGTGTGATGTCCTCCAGCTGCTTGCTGCACCCCAGGGACACGTGTCCAGTCCCCTGCTTCCACTGATAGCGTAAAATATGCACTTCCCTGAAAGCCTGTATCTTTTAGTACCAGTTTTTTTCTGATTTTGTTATAGTATTTGGCAGGCTTTGGTTGCTTTTATTCCAAAACAAAAGGACGAACGTTGACACCTGATCACAAGATTTATATGTGCTTTTTAAACGTTTCTTCCCACCTTTAGTCCCCATTTGCTGTTATAATAACCTCCACCATCTGGGAAGATGTTCCACTAGATTTTAAAGTGAGTTTGTGGAGATTTGTGCTTATTCAGCCACAACTGAGGCCTGAGGTACAGTCCGTAGTGTTCAGTAGGTGTGAGGTCAGAGCTCCCAATGAGCAACCCATGTAAAGCATATCTTCATTGAGCTGGTTTTATACATGAACGCATTGTCATGCTTGGACAGATTTGGGTCTCCTAGTACAAGTGAAGGGAAAATGTAATTCCATCCAAAGACATCCAATACAACTGTGTGCCTGTACATTGTTGCATGTCTTGTTTTGCTTCTCTTATTTGTGAGATTTGTGCTCATTCAGCCATAAGGGCATATGTAAAGTCAGGTAGGTACTGATGTGTAGGGTGGAGGCCTAGGGTGTCGGCAGTGTTCAAATTCATCCCGAAGGTGTTCAGTAGGGTTCTGGCCAGAGCTTTATCACAGGCCACTCAAGATCTTCCACTTAAATTAATGTAAACCATTTTTGCATAGAGCATAAAGCATAGAGCATGGTTTGTGCAAAGGGGCATGGCCATGCTGGAACAGGTTTAGGTCTCCCAGTTCAAGTAATGGGAAATTTAATGGTACAATATCCAAGACATCATATACAATTGTGTGCCTCAAGCACCAAGTACCGTATTTCCAAACTTTTCTAATTATATTCAGATGATCTAACAATTTTTTTGTGGCAGTATATATGGTGTAATGGCTGAAGACAGATTTTTAATTGTCATGCTAAAGTACTTTTCAGCCAGTTTGTCTTTGTAATTCAAAGGCTTTGTCATGAAGTCTCTCATCAAATGAAATTGTTTTAAAGCGCAATCAAGGTCTAGATCTGAAAAAAAACAAATTTGATTGCAGATTTTTAGAGCTGGAGAGCAGTGGGCAGAAGAGCGAGGTGCGTCTCCATTTCCTGGCCAAAGGACGACAGATGCACACCGAGATCTTCCCCTATTTGCTCGCAGACAACCAGTGGCACAAAGTTTCAGTGGCCATCAGTGCATCCCACATCACTCTTTATGTGGACTGCAACAGGTACAGTATGTCGTATCATTTAAGAGTCAGCAGATCTCCTTAAGGATGAGTTCCATTAAATATAACTCTAAAATTGTGATGGGATGTTGTATATTATATTTCGATTAACAGTTTAAATGGTCCTTGTTCCTGTGTAGAATCTATGAGCGGGTGGTGGCTGTGCCTCTCATGGACATCCCAGAAGAAGCATCATTCTGGATTGGGCAAAGAAACAGTGCACATGGCCTTTTCAAGGTACTTTTGTCTCATCTGTATTGAGCAAAAGATTAAATTATTACTCCCAATAGTACCGCATACACCCCATTATTCAGGCTTTAAAACTGCCATCGCTCTATCAGATGGAAAGAAAGGATTTCAGTCGTGCAGCCACAGCTTTTGAAGTCGATTCCGTTTCTCAGCTGCCCGTCTCTGCAGTGATAAATGAGACTATCACACCACCATGCAGACTTTCAACCATTTGAACACGTTGCTGTTGTGTGTGTGTGTGTGTGTGTGTGCGTGTGCAGGAGTCTCTTTGAGATAATTGTTGCTCCAGGTTGTTAAGCTTCTCTAGCGTTAATTGGCAGATGAAGGGAGTCTTGGAGGTCATTTTCACATCTTAACGAGTGTTCATCAGCCCCCGCCCACTTCTCTGTCTCCATAGAACCATTGAAAAGCACTCAGATGTTCATCCCATTTCATTTCAAGGAGAGAAACAAGACAGCAACACAACATTAGAACATTTCTCTGCGTATTTGGCATACTTGAATTACTTGCTGAGAAGTTGCTGATACTCATATGTATGTTTAGTGTTTGCTTTTCTATTTTCTTCTAGTTTTCGAATATTTCTCAAGAGCAACCAATATTAATATGAACCAAATTGATGGCACTGGCATTTGGTGAGGTACCGCAGTAATGAAATATTGATAAACAAGTTTAGCCCATAATTGCAGAACTGTAGAGGGCACCATTAGCAGGGGTCTATGCAGAAATAATTCGCTACTTGTTGACCTTGCATGTTGACTCTAATGGAAATGATCGGCGCATGTGTCCCATCTCTTCGTTCTGCACGCGGGAACACTAAATTGCATCCTGAGCCTTTCCATAGTTGAACTGCTCACCTCCATTTCCTCTTGCCGTGCCTTGAAGAATCCGCAAATAGTTTTGTTGGGTTTTGAATTTATGGTTTTTAAATTGAAGTGGCAAGACAATTTCAAAAACAATTTCTCATAAATCGCACCATTCCTCTCCTTCGAGGGGAGATGGAAGTGAGGTGGCCACGTTGCCATGGATACAGAGTGTCTATGCGTGATGTTGCACTCGTGTAGCTTGGCTGGAGGACAGAAGTTGATCAGATTAATGCACCTACGAGGCAAATTTAATTTGAATCTCATAGTTATGCTTATTAAAGTGAGACGATGAATGAAACCTGGCCTTCGTGTTCAGTCTTTTCCATCGATGCTGCAGCTGACATTACATTACATTATGTCTAATTATCAGGTGCATACTTGCGTATTAGTCTCAAACAGTCTTGACACATGCTCGACAAACTGATGCATATCTACTGCGCTCTACAGTTTCAAGAAGTCTTAATCATTTTTTTTTTAAATGCTTATTAATTAGGTTGAATTATACAGTTTAAATGCTTGGAACTATTTATAATCCTAATACTTCTTCAACTAGAGTTACATTAAACATATGCATATTAAGTAAACATTCTGGAAACAGCTAAAAGTGAGTTAAAAGTATTGACACAATGATAATGGATTATGCTTATTATTCAGCTAAAGTCTTATTATTCAGTATTGTGTAACTAATAGGAAACAAATTGATTGAGATTGAGGAGATTAAATCTGAATGCTGCCACTAATCCAGATGCATAACATGAAGTCAAAACCGTAATCAGGAATAGACAGCACAGAATTTCACAGATGTCGATGCAACATTTAGTGAGAACAGAAAGAGAAGGCTGGTATACACAAATGATATAAACCTCTTTAATCAAAGCGGGTTATTGACCATCTCTGACTGATATAATTCTATTATTACAGGGGGTCATGCAAGATATTCATATAATCGCGATGCCTCAAGGTTATATCACGCAGTGCCCAGATCTTAATCGCAGTAAGTGCACTCGAAACTACTGTAGTGATACAGCATACAATATACACGCTTTTATATCCTTTCATCTCACTACATTTCTGCATTTTAGCTTGTCCAACCTGCAATGACTTTCATGGGCTCGTACAGAAGATAATGGAACTTCAAGATATCTTGGCCAAAACATCCAGCAAGGTAAAAATGCATCTGTTATACATGCACAGCTGTTAACAATGTTATCAATGTGTGTTTATATATTAATTACAATAATAAAATAAGCTTTTACTAGGATGCATCAATAATATTCCTTTTTAGACCAAGAACAAACATGAGTATATGTATTTTGGTACTTGATTTTAATGCTGATACAGATACAGGAATGATTAACATACTGTTAAGCAATCAGTGGTGTCACAAAAAGGTTTGTGGTTCGCTCTGTTCTATATAGTGGTTATTAAAAGTGTAAAAAAAAGTGCATGTCTGAGAACTTGTGCTACTGTTTATGTTATTTATAACAAAAGGTTTTAAATAAGGTGCATTATCTATTGTAGCTTCGTTTTGTTTTACCTCTAAAAAGCTGAACTGTAGCTTTTTAATGTTGTCATTGTCATAATATCTGGCTGTTGATGACCAACAAAGGCTACATATGAAGAAGAATATGCTTTTTTTATACTACACTAGGTGTAATTTTTTTTTTTCTTGCTTATCCAGTGTTTGCTGCATTGTAGAGATATGCAGGCACCACTGAATGTCTTGTACAGAGATCTTTCATTAGGCTACTTGTAGTATAAGAAAATGCTGCAGTTCCTCCTATTGATATTTTATATTTATATTTTTAAGAACACAATCATGAAATACTCTCATTGTCACATTGTGTGATTTGTTAAAAATTGCAGTAGGCTTATATTACATAGTTATCACATGGTGTCAAACGTTTTTATGATTGTTTTTTACATGCACAAATATATATGTATTGAATGGATCCCTGATAATACCAATGCATCCCCACTTTTATTCTAATAAATAGTTGCAGATTTTATACAGATTTAAACATATACAATCATTTTTTTGTCATATTGTCTGTGCAATCTCTAAACCCCATTCATATATCAAGGCTATGCTCTCAGTTCTTTACCCAAACCAGAGATTTCTTTCATCTCTCTGTCATGTTAGCTGCCTGTTGCACTTTATTTACCTACATACTTTTATTTAAAGGTGGGGCCAATAATTGACTGGAGTGACCAGTGTGGTCATGCATTTGATTGATTGTGTGTGTGTTGTGTTGCAGCTGTCACTAGCAGAGGAGAGGATGAACGGTCTGGATAACTGCTTTTGTGAGCGGACGTGCACTGTGAAGGGGGTGACCTACAGAGAGGAGCAGTCTTGGACAGATGGCTGCAAAAACTGCACATGCTTGGTGTGTTGAGTGTCCTCTGTGTATGGAGCTCCCAGCAGGGCCTCGCTTCCTTTGTTATATGCAACGGTTCCACCCCTGTGGGTGCTAAGTGGGGAAAGGGGGGATATAATAGGAGAAGAGGCACAGAAAAGGGATTGAAATGGTTTGTCTTTGTCAAGAAATGCTGTGAAATTTGTACAATGCCTGGATTAGGCTGCATAATGAGGCTCCTTTACAAGTGGCTTTGCTGTGCATCTTGACAGTGCAATACTGAGCAGTTCAGGATACAGAGTCACACACACACACACACACACACACACACACACACACACACACACACACACAGGTCACAAATAATAGGAAAAGCCAACAGAAATTGTCTTATTAAGGTGGAAAACCAAGAGATGCCTTGACATAGACTGTAAAAGTACCTGTCCTGCTATAAGATATTCTCTGAATTAGTGTTTTAATGATGGTGGTGGAGGATTTTGTCCAACATGCCACGTCCATGGGTGCTTATCTGGGTTAAGATTTGGTGACTGTTAATATAAAGTCCATAGCACTTGCTTAATATATGTTTTACACTCACCTAACTCTTCCCTAAACTCTACTTCCCTGTAGACTCAAGTGGAATCAATCCATGCCAGCAAAATGCATCTTAAAGTGTGTGTGTGTGTGTGTGTGTGTGTGTGTGTGTGTGTGACTTGTTAAATCTAACCCATCGCAGTACTAAAAAGCTGTAAATTCTAATAAACATGTCTGGGCAAGCATGAAGCAATCTCCAATTACCTAATTAGCTGCTTTCATCCACTTACACAGAGCCTGTGATGGGAACCTGGTATGAAAGGTTAATTAGTATCAGGTCATTTCATCTCTCATTGCTATATAGTGTATCTCTGTTTTTTTCTCCTCTTTTAATCTGTACATAACTAGAATATACGGCAATGGTTTTCCTGAGCCACATGTACTGGGCTGAACTACTTGATATTTTTATAAGCATAGTATAGAAACAAGGTCTTGGATTATCTTTTCTTGAAACTATAATGCAGGAGAATATGTTCTTACAACATCACAAGAAAAACAAGCAGTCTATACAAAAGGCTCTTCTTTAATCAGTCAGTGTAAAAAATACAAAAATATATACAGGAATCCATTTAATCCCTGCCAATATTCAAAAAAGTAGGCGTGTCTAACGTAGAAACAGAACAGGAATCAATAATGTCAGAATGACAATAATATAAAAATACACATAAAATAAGATAAATATAGAAGATGTCAGCATTGCAAGACAAGCAAAATTACACAAAAACACCTTTATTTTACTGCTTTCAAACCAATCTTTAAATTTGCATAATAAATATACAAATGATTAAACCAGCTCTTACACATAGCATTGCAAATGGCATTGTGTACAGTGATAGATGGTGTGTGCTGTTTTTCTGTTTGAAGTACTGTAATTTTCTTCTTATATATCCCTGCTTTGCTGCTGTTCAGTATGCTTTTCAAAGGCCTGTGTGATCCTAGTGAAGAAGTGTAAAAACACAGGACACTAAACTACACAGAAGTACATTTTTGCTGCTGTGATGCAGTTAGGTCAACATGCTGCTCTTTCCAGGGTGCCAGCATGTGTGTTGATAACCTTTGCCTTGAAGTGTACCCTTGCTCTGTATATTTTTGTGTTTTTGCTGCTCTAGCACAACCACATCAACTCAAGAGAGCCCTTGTTAATTAGGTGGCTAATTGGCTCTGATGCATTAGAGCAGGCAGAAAGGTTGGGGACCTCTGCATAAGTTCTGTCGTACGGACACAGAGTTGGGCTGAAAATGTTTGCATGATGTTTCTCAACTTCCTGCCGTTTCAGAATGGCACAGTCCAGTGTGAAGCCATTGTGTGTCCTGCTCTGGAATGTCCTGATGGGTCCATTGCAGACTATGTGGCAGGCGAGTGTTGCAAAAAATGTCAACGTAAGTACCCACACACAAACACCTCCCACCTCCTCCTGCACGCACTCATCCTGTGCTTGCTGCCAAAGTTGCCTTTTTCTTCCTTCACACTCCTACATACGTATACACACACACACACACACACACACACACAGAATCTGAAGATACTATAGCAGAGCTTTTTATCTCACACCCCCACAGGTTTGCCTGACAACTGACCACATCTCTCCGTTGCTTAGCTACATGCTCACTGTGTCTCCAGAGGTGTCCTCCCGTATATATACATATCCAAATAAATTATTCACGAGCAAGCAATAAAGTGCAGCCCTCAGGGGTGTATGCAAATGGAAAACCCCAGTTTAAACCCTCTTGGCCTATCAGATCGCTGTAATATTGGATTCATTTGAGTCTATGACTGTAATCTCTATTACATTGCTAATCAAAAACAATTGTCCCAATGCTTATAAATTATGGCAAAAGTATTGTCTCATTTTTAGAGCTCCAGATTAAGCACCATAAATAACTCTGTGTTCAATATTAACGCTGTTAATCATGTTAAACTGTTTAATAACACTTCTGCTACTTCAGAACCAATTTTGCTATGTTGATGAGATCATAAATAAATGTATTTCTGTTAATAATATTTGAATAACACAATATTAAAGTGGGGTCTAATGCTTTTTATTGTTTTTTCAGTTATTTACATGATAAACATGGCCGAAGTTTAAAAAAACTATTTGGATGTATGATGGAGAATTTCTTTAACAAAAACACTCCTTCCACGTTTTGGAAAGCTTTTTTTGAGTATGGCCCTTCATGACCTCATGAAGGGTGGAATTTCTTGTATGGAAGAGTGCGCTCACAGCAACCAGAGTGAGAGCAAGAGCACGCCCTTCATTTACATTTACATTTACATTTACATTTGTGCCATTTAGCAGACGCCCTTATCCAGAGCGACGTACAAAAGTGCTTTGAGTCTCTAGTAATGAATAAATCTACACTGGTACGCAAGATTACAAACTTAATATAAATATAACTCGAATTCTACAAACTTGGAAAGTGCTAATGTAGGTATTTCAGGAAGAGGTAGGTTTTCAGTCGTCGTTTGAAGATAGTCAGGGACTCTGCTGTACGGACATCTAGGGGAAGTTCATTCCACCACCTCGGTGCAGGACAGAGAAGCATGATCACATTTGGTTATGGAAGTCATCAGCAGCCCACCACAGGACTTGTTCGAGAAGAATGTCTCCAAAGAAGTATGTTTTTGGATGTGAGAAAAGGAAAACCTTGTTCAGTACTTGCTGTATAGACACCTCCTGCTGTAGTCATTGTTGATTGGATTTTTAATTTCAGACTTAAACTATATAGTTTTTGTTCCTGTTTTATTTACAACGATGTCACAGTTTGCAGACGATCGCAACGCAAAAAATGCCACCCACGGAACGGATCTTGGAGCTCGGTTGCGTAAAGCTGTTTTTTTTATTTTTTATAAATAGGATAAATCTAAAGACTCTTTGAAGATATGAGGAATGCAATATTACACTGTAGGTAGATTAACGTGAGATTGACTGAACCTGTGTATGTCCCCTTTAAGTAAATACAATTTTCAATCTGTAGAGAATCCCCAACATGATAGGGTTAAAAAAAAAGACATTATTTGTCGCTCAAGAATTTAAATATTTGTAAATTTTTCAAATTTGTATTTCAATTTCTGCCAAAGGGGGTTCCCGCTCACTAACTAGCATGCACCTGTGATGTGACAGCTTTTAATGTGCTTGCTCTGATGCTTCGTTCATACATGCAGCGATTTAATCATCGCAAGATGCCAGTCACTCTATTATGAAGTTACCAGCAGGTGTTCCTTCAGCTGGTTGCCACAAATCATGTGCACTCTATTTTTTTTCTCCGTTGGTACTCACAGTTCATAGTCACTCCATTAACTTTATTTAACTTTGTTTTGCTGGAAACACCCACATCTATCTGTCACTTGTGTTGCCAGAAATCTCCAGATCTCATGTCTCGGGGTAGTTAAACATATTGGAAGGCACTACCTGCCCTCTTCCACATACATGAGCTGACAAATGCCCACAACTGCCTACTGTCATTTTGACTGGCAGTGAAAAGAGTAATCTCTTTTCTCCCACTCAGAGAGCATGTAAAGTCAAATTCAGAATTTTGTTAAACACCCTGCACATTTTTCCCCTAGTAAACATAGTGACTCAAACAAATATAAAGGCTGTACAGTCATACAGAGTGTTGTGGCCAATGGTAACCTGAAAATGAGTGTAGATAATTCACACCCTGGACAGTACCTGGATTTACTGTATCCCTCATGCACAATGCTTTAAAAAGTGCACCATGCTGCCTAAGACCTTTAGCACTGCTTGACTGGTACCACCTTCTCTCAGAGTAAGAGGAAAGTATACTTCATGGCTCTTCTCTGTTCTCTCACCAAGGTGGTGAAATGAACTTCCACTAGATGTCCAAACAGCGGAGTAACTAGCTATCTTCAAGCGACGGGTGTAGACCTACCTCTTTCTGAAACACTTACACTAACACTTTCTTTGTTAAAAAAAAAAAAACGAAAAAAAAAAACCCTCTCAACAAAGTTGTAGGCTGATTTATCTTAAGTTTGTAATCTAGCGTACCAGTGTAGATTTATTCATTGATAGAGACTCAAAGCACTTTTATTCGTCGCTCTGGACAAGGACGTCTGCTAAATGCCGCAAATGTAAAGTAACCCTTCCAAACGTTTTCTTAGTGACCATAAGCCACTAACAAAAGACATTCCATCCACTGCAGTGGAATTAATAATTTAGGTTTCTGTCAGGATTAAATAATTGAAGTAGCATTTATCTTATGACTCAGCAAATAATGGGGGCTTTGTTAGAGTTTGAAATGCACAGAGTGTATCGTGTAAGCTCTTTTCCTAGCTAATCTTTTCCTTCTATCACCATTGTATATTACAGCCATCTGTGTTTTTCACATGAAGGCAAACAAAGCACTAATTAGTTGAGCTTTTTGTTCAATAAAACAGGACAGCGCTAAAGTGCTTCTTTGTTACAAATTTAACACACAGACCGAAACACACAGACACACACACACACCACTTTTCTTTTCTTATGCGCTTAAAACAAATGTTTAAAAGTGAAACACCTCAACAACTAACGTTCGCCATGTTTTGAAATGTCATTGCTGTCACGGTTTCCAGTTATTACTTTCTTGCCATGCACTGATATCAAATTGTTTTGTTATCATCTTTCTTGGTTAGTGTATTGCCAGTAATATAGCAGCAGCAACTTTCATCAAAGTTAGCACACTGATAAAAGTTTGTGTGATTTCTGACAGATTCCAGCCATATGTCTCTTTTAAACAGCAAAGGAAGCAAGAACAAATGTTTCTTGGGACAGTCGATGAACAAATTGCATCTCAGTCCTATGCTGTTTGGTGTTGCGTTTTTATCTGCAATCAATGCAATGTGTCTTGGTAAAGAAACTGACAAGCAAGATTGTTTTTCCACATGTGCTAAATATTCAGTAGTGGCTTAGAACTGTGCTTACTTGAAGCAGATCCATGCATTGTTTAGTTAAGTGCCATCTCATTTAGAAGTTTGTTCTACTTGCTCATGTAAGGGACAGTGTATCTGAAGAAGAATATCTTTTATATATAATTATACCAAAAAAGCTTGGTTATATTGCTCTAAGGTTGATAGACAGAAAGTAATAAAACTTGGCTGTTTGGTGGTCTGGGAATTCTCCTTTTTTTAGAAACCAAAGTCTAACATACTAAACAACTAATGGAGTGAGACTTCCTTGTGGGTTTTCTAAGTCCTGTAGCGCTTTGACACATCATAAAACCACATAAAAACGATATATGTAACTGATACACATTTCTATTGTGTGTGTGTGTGTGTGTGTGTGTGTGTGTGTGTGTGTGTGTGTGTGCATGCAGCCATGTGCATATTTTTTGGCCAGGAGTTGGTGGAAGGGGGCAGAAAAGCTGTGCATCATGCCAGTGGATTGTGTCAACTCTATGAATGCAGGTGAGAGATCAGAGCCTGTATTTTATAAGAAAATATCAGAATGCATTGTATAATCACTGTTATCCAATTTATTTTCAGTGTACCGATGATGATTTTTTAAAGCGTATACTATAGTTTTTTTACCATGACTTTTGTGTTGCTTTGCGTTTGCGTCTGCCAATAACACTGTAACACTGATGTAAAACAAATATAAAAAACATATTGTCTGTAAGATATACTGGTTTAACATGAGGTCATACCAGTAACATGAGTAGTGTATACATAATGGCTTTGCCACATTATATTGCAAAAAGTATGTGGACACCTGCTTATTATACCCATATGTGAGTCCACAAATGGTTACCACAAAGTTTCACCGTTTGAGTGAAAGAACTAAATATCCTGCACATAGTCCTAAACTCAACCCCACTGAACACCTTGGGATTAAACTGGAACAGTGACTGCACCACAGATTTCCTAACTCAACATCAGTTCTTGAACTCACTAAAGCTCTTAAAGCTCTTAGCTTTAATATTTAATATTTCAATGAAAGTAATTGGACATTTATAGACAATTGTTATGCTCATTTAATAGCCAACAAGAACATATGCACTACACGTACAAATCTTTGTTACCTCAAAGCTTTAGGCACACAATTTTAATAGGATTTTTTGGATGTCTGAATGAGGTACAATTGCAAATCTGTTCCAGCATGACATGACACCCTGTACAAAAAGACTCCAGTGGAAGATCTTCCCAGAAGAGTGGCGTTATTATAACAGCAAATGTCTCAAAACAGGATATTATTTTAACATTTTGCAAAACAAATTGTTTTTAAGAACTAAGAAGAAAAAGATGCAAGAAGAGGGTTTTATTTCATAGAGCTACATAACAGCACACAGAGCTAAGGCCTAAACGTAATTGGATGTTTAAAAACACATAGGAATCTAATGGCCAGATGTCCATAAACTTTTGTCCCTATATTGTGAATATCATGAACCCTTAAATGTAATGATTACTGTGATCATTCAAAAATATATTGTTACCTTATAAGTTTTTTTATAAGGAAGTTTTTTTTAGGTTGTTTTATGCAAAGCCTCCCAAAAATCTATTACTTTTGTATTTGAAAGTAAAATGTGCACTATACTTTTCAAAATCTATTATTATTATTATTTAATCATTTACTTTATTATTATTGTTTCAAAGACAAGCAACTTAGTTACAGTGTTGTGTTTAACCAGGATCACACAATGCACAAAGTCCAGAACAATGAATGCCCCGAACTCAACTGTCCAGAAACACAGCAGGTCACTCTTACTGACAGATGCTGCCGAGTGTGTAGAGGTGAGGCCCAGTAATCTACATCACTGAAATGTATGTTTGTTTTTTTAAAGACAGGGAGTGACAGAGAGAACACACGTACAATATATTTTGTATGGGTAGATGACAAGAACACATTGAATGCTGCAATAATAAATGAGAAGAAAAGATCGTGAGATTAAAATAATCTCTGACAGTCTTTTTCAATTAAAATGTCACTCATATGGTAATACATTGTGATGAGTTTAACACGGTGTATTGTTTTATAAGCACTCCCGCAAGAAAACACTGCAAGGAAATTTTTTATGTGTTTGATTTCTGGCTTAAATATTAGCTCTACTTTTGGGTCTTGTACTTTTGGACTCATTTTGTGGTTGAGGTCGAGGCTGAAATACAGAATTTAAGATGAAAGTATGTTTCTACTCCATCCTAAATATGGTACATATGGAACAACACACACACACACACACACACACACACACACACACACACACACGCACACAGAACAAGAGGCAATGTATCTTACACCTACACTAATACACCTACTTTAATGTGTATTAATGTATCAGTGATTGGTGTTTTTTAATGTAAAAGAGCAATAGATGTACACAGTTCCTCAATTAATATTGTACAGCCAGACTAAATGTCTATCCCTGGTATGGATTTTCTTTCATTCTTACAATTGCGGCATTGAGCAGGCTAGGCTTTTTGTTGTATTGTCATATTGCCATTAACCTAATGTGCAAAGGATGTTTATAGTAAATTTAATTCACCATGTTTTTCCATCTATAGACTGCCTTGTTACTTTACTTAGTGCTGCAGAGTGCATGTAAATTAACATGGGAAAAAATTATATTGAAAGTGTATCCAAGCGTTTGTAGCTAAGACAAAATCAAAAGCTCATGGATTACACTGACGACAAAGTGTTCTGTGTAACGTTACCAAAAATATCAAACGAGTGTTTCTGTTTGAAGACTTATAAGGATGATAAGCACTGGATTACACATTATCCACTTTAATCATTGTCAGAAGTTATGACAATTATAAATTCCTCTGTGTTCGAAAGGTCATGATTTCTGTGCGGAGAGCAACAACTGCATGGAGAATTCAGACTGCATAAATCTGGATGCAGGAGCGAGCTGCAGCTGCAAAGAGGGTTTCCGTCCGCTCCGTCCAGACAATGCATACTGTGAAGGTAAGCAGGGCAACATCTCCAGGCATTTTTCATTTATTCAGGCAATCAAATGATGAATAACCTTCACCCAAAAGGTTTACTGGCTCACTAACTGTAGCCAGTGGAGTATTGTACTGTATATTACTGAATCTTGCATATCAAGGGCATCCTCAGATCATTTCCCTCTGGCTAATTGGATTTTTACCAATTAAAATGATATGAGATGAGAGGCTGGCACGGATGAACCTATAAAGGCAAAGTAGGCTAACTTCGAATTCCATTTTCACCTGAGTTATTTTAAGGGAGTCGCTTTTCTTGCTTTTAAATGCCCTGTGAAGTCTAATGAGAACAAAGTGACGTTTGCTTTTGATCTGTGGGGTTTTCTGATTCAGTCCAACAGGATTCTGTTCACTAATGCTGAATGCGGTCTATATATATATATATATATATATATATATATATATATATATATATATATATATATATATACACACACACACACACACACACACACACACACACACACACACACACACACACACACACACAGTAATCCCCCGCCTCACTGTGGTTTGAAACTTGCGCCCCATGTTTATTATTTATTTGTTTTGCTTATTTTCCTGGTCTCTTGTAGATGGCACGATAGACCAAAAAACTTATAGGAAATTGTTTTAATGGCGTTTTATGTTGAAATAATCAAATTTATTGAAAGAAATACAATTATTAATTATAAAATGAAGTAAAATAGCATTACCGGGTTGTTAATATGGTGACATGACAATCAGCTAATCAACTCAAAACACCTGCAACGGTTTCTTAAGCCTTCAAAATGGTCTCTCAGTTTAGTTTACTAGGCTACACAATCATGGGGAAGACTGCTGATCTGACCCTTCTCAAGGAGGGTAAGCCACAAACATTCATTTCCAAAGAAGCTGCTGTTCACACAGTGCTGTATACATGCATGCTAACGAAAAAGATGCACAACCGTCCAAGAGAACCGCAGGCTTGAGAGGCTTGTTAGGCAAAATCGATTTGAACTTCACCAGGAATGGACTGAGGCTGGGGTCAAGGCATCAAGAGCCACCACACACAGACGTGTTAAGGAATTTGGCTACAGTTGTTGTATTCCTCTTGTTAAGCCATTCCTGAACCACAGACAATGTCAGAAGCGTCTTACCTGGGCACCAAAAGTTGGTTTAATCACCATGGTGTTGATTACACGAGTTTCACAATTTTAAACGTTTGCACAACATTCTAATTTATTAAGATGCACCTGTATATTTTACTGTGCTCGGCTAACATTTCATTGTTGAGGAAATTTAAAAAAGAGGTTAATTATAATGACGCATGGCTTTCACTTACCAATAGCCAATAACAGACTGATCTGGATATGATGGGTGTATTCTATTCTGCCACACATTTTTCAGAAAGCTTTTCAATGTTCAGCTGGAGTGTGTCATGCTGGAGTGTGTCATGAGTGGGTCACCTACACCTGTCCGCCTTTCTTTTCTGTCTTCTGACTGTATGACCTACTTTCTTGGCATGGTTAATGAACTGAGCTGATTGGTTGGAAGCGCTTCGCCCTCCTTCGCCTTTACTACCGTGGAGAGCAGACAAAAATGTAATGAAAGCAGTTCATCTCTTCCAAAAATAAACCTGCACCGATATGCATAGGCCATCAGTCACCCCTTGTAGCCTTTACTCACGCCTCTTGGAAATGGTTGTCAGGTAATTACACAAGAACAGGAGAATATGCATAATTAAATATGCTATCTTGCACACTGATTTAAAATTAATGGAGAGTTCAGTGGCCCTTACTGGGTTAAGCTCTACTTCGAATAATGGGCTAGATTTAAATGATTTCTTTATCTTGTAGTGTTTAGCCCTGTGGGAGACACTTTTGAGTTTTGAAATATTATACAGACAGCATGCAAAAAAAAATTGTGGTAATTGGTACTTTTAATACTTCTAATAATTTTATCATCTAATTGGCAGCGATTACCACAAGAACTATAACCTATAAATGTTTCCTTAGTGAAAGCAATAGTGCCCTATTTAACTAGAGAAGCCCAATTCATCACATTTTCCCCCTCATTTGGGTTAAGGCCAAGGTGCTCAGCATAGCAGGGAAAATTTTTATATTTTTACCAGTTTGTGATTTTAGTTAGACTGGTTGTCTAGATTCTATGGATTTACATTAAATATGTATATAGAATAGTCCATTTAACACATCGTGGTGTCATTTAAAATAATGCCATTATAAATATTGATACATATATTATAGATTCCCCTTCAGGAACTTGATTTGTGTCAACAACGTATTGGGAACGTTTTTGTGTGACCACGCTCTGAACCACTGTGTAATCTGTCCGGTGGGGTGGCTTCATGATCAGGAAGCTATAAAAACACATGCAGTGGAGATGGCACTATCTTCTGTTGTTGGGCACATTTGTCTCCTGCTCGGATTGAGTCGATCCTAATGGCCTCCTAAAGACCACTTGGCCTCCTGCACATGAGACCCTTGCAGTGGTGTCTCAGGACCAGAGGGTTTTTCCAGAAGGGCAACCCGCTCAGATTGATCAAGATCATGCCGCGAGCCTTACAGCCTTAGACATGTGGGGGAATCCTGGGTTTCTGTCATAGGGCCCCATTTCGAGAGCTCCCTGTCGTCGCGTTAAAAGTTAACGACAGATGCCTCCCTTACTGGCTGGGGGGCGGTCATGAGTGGCTGCTCCACCCAATGTCTTTGGAAAGGGCCCCATCTTGTGTGACACATCAACTGCCTGGAGATGCTGGCCGTGCTTCTAGCGTTAAAGTATTTCCTCTTAGACCTGAGGGGCCATCATGTGCTGATCCATACGGACAACACATCCGTGGTCTATTACATCCAACAGGGGGTCGGCACCCTATTTCACCATACACAGAGCTGTTTGTCTGCTACGATCTGTGTAAGAGGGGTCTTTCTGCAAACAAGCAGACCCTCTGTGGGTGGACTGTGGATGCTATCTCCTCCTCTTATGAGTCTTCTGGTCTCCCTGCTCCTTTTGGGGTCAGAGCTCACTCTCAGGGCTTTTTTTTGGGGGTTTCTCTTCAGAATATTTGCAGTCAGGTCTTAATTTATCAGGTCTTATAGACTTGACCTTAGTGCCTCTCCTGGCCATCCACACTAGGCAGGGATCTGTCAGTTTGGCGGTGTTGTACTATCGTTCCCAAAGCGTTGTTGATGCAGCTTGAGTTCCTGAACGGGAACGTATCTAGGTCACATATGTAAACCTGGTTCTCTGAGGTTAAAAATCATAACCCTGCATCTCGGTGCCACACTCCCTGCATCCCTGCGAGCGCAACCTTCTCTCTTCGGAACTAGCACTGTCTCCATGCATGTGCTTTTATAGCTTCCTGATCTTGAGGTCACCCTGCCGGTGACGATTACATGTGTCGTTCAGAGCGTGGGCCCCCAGAGACATTCCCAAAGCGCTATTGACACAGCGCCTCATTCCCTCGGGGAACCAGGGTTACATACGTAACCTAGAGATGATATTCTATATTTAATTTTTGATAAACAGTGATCTCTCGAAAGAAAGGTCAATCATCTGTTTAAAAAGAGATTTGAAATGCTAACTGCATTCAGTAAGACAGTTTAAGTAAGCACTCACTTTTTTAGCATTTCTTCACGGCAAGAGCTAAGCAGCTCTCTTCTAGCATTGCTATGTGAGTTTAAAGGCAAAAAGGATTCATAATGCCTTTTTTAACCTTTTTAAAATTGCATTTCTCTTAAATAAAGTTCAGGTAACTTTCAACCTAGAGGCAGCAAGCTCCTCGATGTTCAAAACCCCCCTCACCTCATTAATTCCTTGTTGTTTCCAGTTCCTCAGCATCCTCTGAGATACAGGGGGATTTTTTTTGTGGGTGGCAGAGACAACGGAGAGCTACTTCTTTAAAGTTGTCATGCACATCGCTGCTCTCGAAATAGACTCTGACGATGAGATCAGTCCCCTTTCAATTTTTCATGTGGTTGGTGGAAGGGCAGAGACTCAGGGGGATACTCTTTAGAAGCAGAGTGCTGCTCTGTCAGACAGAAAAGCAGGGGGCCTCAATTCCTCCCCTTACTTGGTGCACTCAAATTGAAGCTGAATTTTCCAGCACAGCAAACACTGTTTGGGGGGGGGGATCATTACATGTATGTAATAAACTGGGCTGTGGAAGCTGAATGCGATCACAGCAGGGCTGTGATGATCACTGATAGGCAACAGGAGTGGACAGATAATGAGTTTACCCAGTGTGTAAAGTACAAAATCGTCACTGTATGCCTTGTTGTCATTGTTGTCTTGTGTTTGTGCTTTGGGATTCTGCTTTCTGACTTCCCAAAACAGTTATTAAACATCTTATGGTATCCACATATTTATATTAATATTAATCTTTCCTAAGATAAAGGATTTTCTTTTAAAAAAATTTCTTTACAACCTTATATAACACAGAATAGACATATTTTAGATGAAAATACAAACTTAGTAGACTGTTGGTTTACAGATGGTTTACTTATAAATGTAAAGACATAAAAAAGAATACCTAAAGGATGTTGTTTTTTGTCGATATCTCGACTCCCAAGGGGGACTCCAGTAGACTGGTTGAGGACGAGTGTCTCAGAACCTGTTGAAAGGCTTTGTTTGATTGAGTTTGAGTGGAAAATGTCAGTAGGTGGAGGAAGGTTAATTGGCATTGACTGAAGAGAAGCAGCCAAATCCCAAATGTAATTACAGCTGAGGTGAAGTTAGGTGGAGAGTGGCGAGTGGGCGAGGAGGATGACCTGACCAAGGTTTTCGTCCAAGTGACCTGTGGGGCATACGCACACAACACCCCTTCATGTGGGCAAAAAGATCACTTTAAACCAGCAGCACACTGAATTTGAAATCCTAAGTGCCACCTGCTATCCACAGCATAACAAAAGCACTCAAGAGCAGTGTTTGGATTTACAGGAGATTTAAAGTCCTTAATCTTGTAAATAATACTTAAAGATTATACTCTTATATTAGTTTCACTGTAGTTATTTAATAATATAGCTTAGGATGAATAAGTATGAATAATAACATGAGAATTTAAGATGCTAATTAAAAGCACCCGGCAAGCAACTTAGCTCTGATTAGCATGCGGCTTTATTTCTAGAAATGGCATTAGTGATTTATAGGAGATTTAGCTAAAGTTGACTTCCTGAATGGACTTTTAAAAAACCTTTTTTAATTCTTTAAACTCCTTTACTGCTTGCTCAGAAAACAGAAATGTATTTATTATATAAAATGGATTAAAACGAATATTTGAATGACAGTAAAGTAAGGTTTAAAGAGACTAATGATTTCAATTAAATGCATGTAAACCTTTAGATAAGCTTCTTTCTTAACAAACACGCACACACATATACATACACCAACCGAACAACTGACACACACAACCCACCAACACACACACACACACACACACACACACACACACACACACACACACACACACATGCAAACCGTCAGAACCACTTTGGGTAAGTGAGGAGTTTAAATGAGACAGCATAATTCATTACCATTAATCAGGCATAACAGAGTCCATTCTTCTTCACTGAGTGTTCACGGCATTATACGCTTTATTGTTTCTTATTTTACTCTGCACTGAGAGGCACCTCATATCGTGAGATGATTTACTGCCTCTGAGTTTGTGGTAATGAGGCCATAGCAACTGTACGGCCTTCAAAGGATGCGCTGTTGCCGTCTCCATTTTGTTGACACTTCGCCAAATCCTGTTAATGATCCAAGGTGCTTTCAAGGTATTCTGTCTCTTTGTCAGCTAAAGCCTCTATAGGAAGGACATTAAGGCAGTGTTTTCAAGTGCCTCTCAATGCCTGGGTCCCTCCTGTGAACTCACTAAGAGCCAGTGACTCACAAAAGCTAATTAGAACAAACTAGCCCAACTCATTATTAGCTATGTAGCCTGGTTGTTAAGCAAGAC
Organism: Silurus meridionalis; assembly: GCF_014805685.1. Lineage (NCBI taxonomy): Eukaryota > Metazoa > Chordata > Actinopteri > Siluriformes > Siluridae > Silurus > Silurus meridionalis. The sequence goes on along the minus strand of NC_060893.1, from coordinate 8,160,112 downwards.
CACTGAAGCAGTGTTGTAACTCAAATCAAGACTCACTAGTACTTGGTCGGAGTACCTGCAGGAAAATAGATACATACTTAACAGAATTTTATAAATCTAGTCTGGTCAAAACTCAAACCTCATAATCCAGATCTTAGCATTTTTCTTTGCAGTATTAAGTATCGGAATGTTAGAAATTCAGGATGAAGGCTGTCTTATAAATGGTTAAATCTCACATTTTGTGTGTACTGTAAAGCCTGTCTATGCCAGCATTCACATGATTAATGTGCATTATTATAAAGTTAGCACTTTGTTCTCTCTTGCCAAGTTTCAATATAATTTAATAAAGTTGTTGTGAAACATGTTATTTTCTGCTATCACATATATAAACATTCCTTAACAGTCTTTCTGGGTTTTTTCTTACTCTTTTAAAGTTAATAAGGCAAAAATGCAGTTTGTCATGCTACCACAGAATCCACAGAGTCCCTGAAGACTTTCTTATAATGGAAAATGTACCTTAGTGTGCTGCTGTAAAAACTACCATATATATAAACTCTCATAACAGAATTCTTGAACATGGCAAAAAGTGTCCACTATGCATGCAAGCGTGTGTGTGTGTGTGTGTGTGTGTGTGTGTGTATATATATATATATATATATATATATATATATATATATATATATAGAGAGAGAGAGAGAGAGAGAGAGAGAGAGAGAGAGTCTGATTATTTTATTCAGATCAAAGGATGCAATTGAGAATCCAATCATAGACCATGTGTTTACCACTTTGCCGTAGTTGTTACTATGGAAACATTATTGAAAGCTTTAATATAAAATAATGATTTTCCATGCAGGGGGCAATAATGTTAGTCTGAACTGTTACAGAAAATTATTATTAATACTTTAAACATTGCATTATTATATATATATTACTTGTTATTATTCAATCATTACAAACTGTTTATGTTCAGGGAAATGAATTCTCTGTATAGTTAAGGAATGGCTTTTTCACAGAGGCCATTCAAGAATAAAATGAGGTGCTCTGTATTATATATGGCAAGAGGGGATTTGAATTGTGTGATTTCAAGGAATCATATTGTCGAAAAGGTTTTAATATTGGCACCCCTCTGGACATAAACATAAACTGTGGCCCCTTTCATTTTTGTTTTATATATTAGCAATACAATTTTTTGTTTTTTTTGGCATATTTGCCATAATCTGAAAAAGTGATTGCAGAATTTTGGGAAATTTGCAGAAATGTGAAATTTACAGGTAGAGCCGAGTAAGAATTTTGAAACCTGTTGAGCAAACGCATTTTCAAATCAAAGCAGTAGATATTTTTCTCACAGTTTGGTCCACGTAGTGTTCTGTTGTGCTGTGTGAAGAGGCACTTGGAATAGAAAAAATGCTTGTTAGTAAGTATAAACCCTGATGTAATAATATAACTGCAATTGAGGAGCTGCACGAAATCAGATTAGCTTTTGAGAATGGTGGTAAATTGCTCTGTAGTCTATTGTAAACATAAATCTGCTTCCAGCTTGGTTCCCTTTCTTCTTCTCCTGGCTTTGTATCATCAAACCATTGCAATGCTTCATTGTCTATTGGTCCTGAACAATAATCATCCTTCTCAGTGGCATCATACTGTCACGTTGCACAGTAAGCAATCAAAATGTAAATAAATGTAAATTACTACATGATAACTGTCTCTTGATGCAGGCTATGACAACATAAAGGGCTTTTATGTTTTGGTTTTTGATTTGTATGTATGTGAATCACAGTGAAAATGAAACCTGGAAGTTTCTCAGATGACCTACAACCACCATGTTTATCTCATTTTGACATTCACTTGTAGATATTATATTCATTCACCATCTACTTCATTTGAATTACTTGTAAACCGGCACATTAGTGAAATTGTTTAATCAGCCAAACATATATAATCAGCAGCACAATGCAGAAAAAATATGCAGAGAAATTATGCAAATACAGATCGAGACCTTTGGATAATATTTACATCAAAGATCAGAATGTCTGATCTTTATAATATTGATTGTGGTATGGATGCTGGTTTGAGTATTTGGAAGTTGCTCGTTTTTAGTAATTTCTTAAAACAACATTCAGACAATTGTCGGTGGAAATGTTCTATATGCATTTCCTGTGTTCACCACATTCACAAATAAAATCATTTAGAATAATTACTTTTTAAGAAATTGGACTGTGCTCTGTGTTAACTCTAAAGTTGACACTTGAGCAGTTAAATTACATCAGTTGAAGCGTAAAAAAAAAGCCTAGAAAAGAAAGATTTAGTTTAGGCTAGGATAATTCAAATAAGGCAGATATGGGCGAAAAAGTATATGATTGTTGGAAAATTGTAGTTTAAATAATTTTTAGAGGTTTGTGCTTTAGTTTATTTTCACATTAATTAATAAATTCACCATACATTTTTACTATTGGTCTTCATAATCTGTTTTTAGTTTTGTAATACACAGAGACTGCATTTGATGTCAATAAGTTACAGATGGATGCAAGTGCAGGTAAAACTTCTTTAATAGTATGAAGGCAGACAACTCAGAATCGAAGGTAAAACTGTAGTCAAAAACAGTTCAGATGATCAGACAGAATAAACTAGGACAGAAAAGATCAAAAAACAAGGACTGAATCCATTCGGCAGCAAAGGAACAGATTCACATAGAGCATTTACTTAGAGTGAGTGAGGTGTGTGTGTGCATGTGTGATTGAGCACATGCTCAATTAGCACAGCTGTGCTCAATCAGTAGCAGGGTACGCGAGAGTCCCTGAGTACCATGTTTGGAGGCAACAGTAGCTGCTGGGAACTGGTCTCTCCCAGGCACTGTGCAGGCATTAGACTCAAGTTTCAGTGTAGCACTGGGATCAGTATTGCTATAATGTCAGTTTTGATAATTATATTAGTTAATTAGTAACTGTCATTCATTACTGATTAATAAAAAATGTCACTATGTCCTTGCAATCACTACATGCAGTGTCAAAATTATAATGTCATAATTCAGTATAATATTTATATCATATTTAGGTTTCTCAAAATGTTCTGTAGGTTGTAAATAGAATTGCACATAGTTTTTTGGCTGCACATAAGTCATTTGTAATCATTCATTAGTTTCCGATTTACACTTGATTGTTTGCTCTTAGGGTTAGAGTCTGATTGCAATCTTCAGGGATATTAAAAATGCTCGTGTCCACAACTCTAAGGTGCATTAGCGAGTTTTAGTTCTGGTGCCGGCAAAAATAGAAAAACTGTTCATTTATCTTTTTGTGTGAACGAGTCTCTTGACCCAGATCACTCTTGGAATAAAAGTGTGCATTGATTTCGTGATCCTAGTGCTCACAATGCTCCTTCTCGTTTTTATATGGCTGACGTGACAGGACGATCAAAGGAATGGAATTACTAATGGAGACAGAAACCCTCTGATTGTGAGGCCTCAGTAATCTCACTGACGTGGCTGAATGCAGCACCTCGTTGCGAGAATTGCTTTTAGAGATTGCTGTAATCACTCAGTTGAAATGCATCGGAGGAGTCTTTGTGTCAGTGTATTAGGCTTAAGTTGGATTGTTTCAAATAGCAAATGTCGAGTAGATAAGTGGATGGATTCTCTGGCAGATCAGTGAATACATTAATACATGTAAATGTATCGGGAAAATGCAAAAAGAAAAAATTAGGATGCACAGCTTATTCACTTGTGTCATGGTTCCACTCTATCTAGAACAGCTTTTATCCATCTATCTTGTTTTTGCCAGCATGCCTGCCATTACTAAGGAGTGATGGGATGGATGGCCTCCATCACTTAACAAGCAAGCGTTCATTCATTCAGTCCAAAGCTGAGAGTTGATTGAAGCCCTGTTCAAGGATATATGATTCTCTTTAGGTAGTGTGAAGAGCGAGATGAATAGAAAAAAAGTCAGATTTTTTATACTTGTTTATTCACTGTTTAAAATCAGTGGCTTATGTAAATGTAAACATAATATTGAAAGCGGCTTTACAGAAGGCAAAAGATGTTTGAGTGAATAATAAACATGCTTGCTGAAGCAGGAAGATATAGACTATTCTTGAACAATTTCAAGAATTTGCATATGATAGATGTCTGAAGCAAATTGAGATATCTTTTCATTCAACATATACATTCATAAACCTACACAACTATTTCAGGCCAGTATTGCTGAAAATGGTTAATTTCTTTATCATTTTGGTGATTTTGTTTCAGACCCTGCATTGACTTGATCAGAATATATGACATGCAGCTGACATGCCCCTGACTTTTTTATACCTCTGACTTGAAGTGTTTTGATTTGTCTCAGTATTTTTTTTTACTGTTAATAGCTTTAATATTGGTTTTATATCAGTGTGCTCGAAAAAATTGTGTTTGAATTGCCGATTAAAATGATGACAAGCTGAAGACAAATTTCAATCTTTGCACCAGTACAGAGCAATTTATTCTTCTATTAATTTATTATTATCAGCCAGCTTTTTTATTTCTCACAAGTAACTTCATTTACATCATCGTGTATGGCATAAAATGTTTGTTTTTTTCTTGAATGTCAAACTCTTTAATGAAAATTTGTTGATTTGGGTCTTTCCTGCAGATGTTGACGAGTGTGCGGAGGGGAAACATTACTGCAGAGAGAACACTATGTGTGTGAACACCCCCGGATCGTTTATGTGCATCTGCCACACAGGATACATCCGCATCGATGACTATTCTTGCACTGGTAAGAAACAAATACCTAGCACTGAATGTACAATGCAAAAATGTCCAGGAGGTGGATTACATTCAACGGTGTAATGTAACATTGACAGCAAATATGACCTTAACGCCACAGACTTGATAAAAGGGCCTCGAAAGTGCTTTGTGTGTAATTAAAAAGCTGCTCTCGCTGGTGCGGTACGGCTCGCAGGAAATTGGGGTGAGGTTCAGCAACATGTGCATTTTCTTCTACTAGCAGCTTGAAATGAAGCGATTAAACTGCTCAAAAGTATTTGAAGCGGGTACGTACCTGCATAGTGTGTAGAGCGATTAGTTCATCAAGGACTAGAAAGATTTTGGAATCTTGATGAACAGTTAATCTTTATAAGCAGTAAAAATTCGATATGCTTTTTTTTAAATTATGACCCCAGTGTGTTTAGTACAACTGTACCACTTTGATGATAGACTACACCTAATTTCTTAATGTTTTATTTACCAGACAGCAGATGAACCATTAAGATCGTTTAATGTTTCTGATTTTTCAGACTCAGAGCATCAATATTGTAAAAGAGATGGATTAAATTGCTTTCACATAGATCATGATTAAACAGCGGGGGAGATGAGGGTTCGACGACTCAAGAGCATTGCATCCCCCTATAAAAGTCAATTTTATGTGATTAAGTCAGCCTTTCTCTGACTCAGCTATAGTGACTTAGCTGTGAGAGGTGCTTACTAAAGTCAAATACCTGTCATTCTTGTATTGACTTATGAAGATATAACTGTACATGCACCATCTTCACCTTGGCATGTAAAGTGGGATATAACTCTCTCTGACACACACACACGCCTCTATGTATATCGACCAGTATGAACAAAGAGTGGATTGTGGGATTTAAAATGGCCTTGCATGCGGCGCTTCTCTAAATGAGATTGAAGATAATGCTGAAGCTGAGAATTCAGAGTGTATGAATTGATTGAATCAGTATTGCCCGGACTTAGTTAGTACGTGTGATGTGATGGGATGGGATGTGAAACCAGGAATGAAACTCCGGACCCAAGAAAGGTTTTCCTTCTCCAACATAACAAATTCAACTCAAGCAAGCCTCGACAATTAGCTGATGAATTGAATCAGTTGGTAAGAGAGGTGGAATGGTAAACTCTGCAGTGCTGTAGCCCTTAAGGCCTGCTGGTTCTATTGATTTTATTCTAGATGACACCCCATTGGTTTATGGCAGCTATATTAATTTTTTAGTGCTGAGCTACTTTGAGCTACCTATGTGGAATATCGAGATCATTTGTTTAAATATAGAGAGGTTGTATTGTGCTTCGGATCTCTATGGGCACAATTGAAGCCTAAAGGCATGGTGAGTTATGAGTGTTACCTAATTTGTTCAGCCTTTATATTATACAGTATATTATACAGTATATGACTAATCATTGTTGAAGTATTTTCTGTTTTATGTAGTACAATTAAGGTGTGGATGGTGTGTAAATATGATGACCCTGAGGGAGATATTGAAGGCATACAATTCCTTTCCTGGGACTGATCTTGTGTTGCTTGTTATCATGAAACTGAAACAAGAGCTTGTTAAGAGACATCGTGCTTCATAGATAAATGTTGGAATATGGGTTCTATTTTAACCAGCCTGCCCCTTTTATCATTTGAAATGTATTTATTTCTTTGTGTAGAATTTAGCTGGCTGGAGATTGTAGTATATAGCATAAAGATACTGGTGAAGATACATGGTCTAATAGACTCTGAAAAAGACCTCATTTTTAGGTTGATTTTCAGTTCAGTAAAACGAGAAAGTTGATACTTTCACTCCTGTGATTTGGGAGGCATTTTGTTTCCTGTGTTGTAAACAATTTCTCTCAAAGTGGGACAATATATATATTTTGAATAATGTTTGGTAAACTTTATCTGACAGATAAGCCCCTATTGACTCCATTTGTCTGCCAGATTGTCTAAAGCACTGGGTTTTAAAGCATAGCCAGGGGTGTCCTGTGATAAAAAAAATAAAAAATAGTAGAAATCTAACTAAACTATTTCTAGATGTATGACCTTCTTATAATTCTTACCCTGTTTGACTGGTAACGTGAATAAAATAAATACAATTCACACAATAAATGTACAAGAAGTAGGCCTATAAATAAACTTGAATTGAAAAGAAATGACAACTAAATAGGAATTTTGTTATGTGGACAGAATATTCATGAATAAAAAGCTCTATAGTGCATAAAGTAATCAAAATATTACAGATTTAATTAATAAGCCTTATATTAAAAAGGCCAGATTGAATTTATAAAGTAAATGACAAAAAAATGAGATCCTTGGGTTTAAATATCAAGAACCCTAGGTTTCTAAAACTGTACCTTTTTTCTTTCTTAAACTCCTGTGTTTCATTGTAGCTTTGGCAGTATGCACACACAAACACACACACACACACACACACACACACACACACACACACACACACACTTTCATTTGCCAATAGTGTTCTCCTTTTGTCCCATGCATGCTATTTTTGTCCTACGCTTTGAATCCCTCTTGATATGAGAAAAGTCCTCTCACAGTTAGCACAGTCTGCCAACCGGATGGATGAATCAGACACGCTTCCAGGTTGAGGTGAAACGTTTCCAAACAGTCAAACCTTTAATTAGACACAGTTAGGGTATGGATTGGTTCTTTGTGTTTTTGCTTTTAAAAGAAAGAAATACACACACACACACACACACACGCACACTTGTACCCGCCCAAACCGATGGTGAATATCGTTAGCGCTAACGTATTGACTATATCTTCATCAGAGATGTTGTAATTAATAGCTAGTGAGCATCTGTTTACTTTGAAATCTAACCCACAGAGAAAACTTCTAGTCCCTAATTGCATACAACACACATACACAGAAACACACACACACACACAAACACACACACACACACACACACACACACACACACACACATACCGCACCATATTAATCCTTCTCTTCTTTGGATCCCTTATACCCCGCTTTGACAAAACACTATTCTTTGTCCTCCTAAGGGACGCAGGCAATTAATTGTTGATCGCAGAGCATTGTGGTTTGTTTGTGGCCCTGGAGACACCGATTTATAACTGTTTTTGTCTTAATATAAAACTTCACCCAGCATCTGAGTTTACCCTGTGATTTAAGGCTGCCACTAGTGAAAGAAATCTTGAGTACTAGTCTGTTTTCATGAAAAAAATTACAAAAAGAAATAGTTTGTCATGACCACCTCAATCTTCAGACTCGATTTGAACATGTCACCATATAGATTCATACATATATTATATTACACATACTCTATGTATTGTTGCCTAGGAAAACTTTTTACATGGCCTTCTACATTGTTCTGAAGAGTTACAGCACTAGCATTTTATATATGCTATAGAATCCATTATATATATATATATATATATATATATATATATATATATATATATATATATATATAAAGAATTATTCCAATTCAACTAAATAATGCTATGCAATACATGACCTCATAACCCGATTGCTGCCAAACTGTAAAATGAGCAACAATATCTCACTCTGATCATCATCAACATCCACAATAACGTTTCATCGTTGTCTCTTCCTGTTCTTCATCTCTGTTTTTGCAAACATCAACAAGAATTCAGTGAGTTTTGTTCTTTAGGTAAAATTTGGGGTTATTTAGCCATTTTAAATCTGCTGTTCTCGGCGCAGAGTTTGTACGCCCTGTTCCTTTGTTTTGATGAGGTGATGGCAGTGTCGCAGACATTTTGACAGTCGCTATCTGATCATGAACCAAATAGATTAGGCTTTTGTCTACATTGTTATAGCACACAGGTTTCCAAAAAACGTAAAACAAAATATAAAAGTGTGCCATTCACTAGCACGGGTTTAGACGTGTTCAGTCAGACAGCAAGGTTTTCAGCAAGTAGTGATGCCATTAGAAGTCCATTGTAAAAAAATAAAATTTAAAGCAGTGTTTGGTTAAAACAACAGGAACCCTATTGAGCATGTATAAACCTCCAGCAACTCTGCGATGTCATTGTGGAGGAGTGGAAGAGGATCCCAGCAACAACCTGTGCAGCTCTGGTGAACTCCATGCCCAGGAGGATTAAGGCAGTACTAGATAACAATAGTGCTCATGCAAAATATTAACACTTTGGACACAGTTTTTGTCTTATATGGCTTGTTGACAGAACCAAATGTATATGTCAAGAAGAACAGAAAAATATTGGCTAGAGCAGTGTTAAAATTGAAAGGTGAAGAAGACAAGTTCAAGAAAAAGAAAAAAATGAAATGTGCATGAAAAAGATTTGGAAAAGCAAAAAAAATAAAAATGCATGTTGTTATTAGGGATAATGTAGAAGGAACACACTAACTACCCTGCTGTTATAGGTTCTTTGGCAAATCACATTTTTGCACTCAGCTATAAATAAAAAAAGGAATTATGATATGTTTACCACAAAGTAGTTCTTATGCATGAAAATTCTGAAATAATTTAATCCAACAGTAGATATTGTATAGCATTGTATAAGCTACTATTAAGGCTTATGCTTGACACAAGGATGACTACTGGCTCACTGAAAGCCCAACTTCTGATTTACCCTAAAACACAATCAACCTTTTGGAACTCCTTCAACTTGAAGGTCAAGATTCACTTCATTTCTTTTCTCTGAAGTTTGATGTGGCTTCAAATGCTCCAACAATGACAAAGATTACCCTCTAATCCATGAGAAGGCAACTCTCTATTTTGCTTTTTTTTTGCCTCCCTTCACTTTCTCTTGATCTCGCTCTGTGTGTGTGTGTGTTTTTTTTTTTTTTTCTCCAGAGGTCAGTAAGAAGGCTTTAATCTGATGATAGCAGAACTGGCTGACTCTTTTCTGATTTGTGTGTGGGTGTGTGCACCAGCTACCTCACTTACCCACCGGGGGTCACAGGGGAAACGGGATTAGAGCAAGACAGTTCAAAGACGCTTCTATCAACAGTGTTTCTGAGGCCTCCCTCAGAGCTTTTGGCCTACAAAAAGAACCTCAGATGACTGGAATTTTTGGGTTTACAAATAGAAATGCGTGCCACTGGATACAACACCTGTCAGAAACGGGGTGAATGAATAGTGCTATAAATTCTTGTTCAGCAACACCTTCTTGACAGTTGTCTTGAATTCTCCACAAAATACCCTTTTTTGCTCTAATATTTATAAGGAAGTGTTTGTAAGATGCTGGTGATGACTGTTCAAGATGGCATTAATTAAGGCATTAAGGCCTACTATTTTATGTCATCTTTTTGAAATCTCTATTTGCCTCCTCAGGGGTTTTTTTTATACGCAGCAAGATTTTCCCAGCATGAAAGCCAAATATATAAACATGACATCTGTTGCATTTGAACGTGTGTGTGTGTGTGTCAGTGTTCAGGAATAATTTCTGAAAAGCATGCATTATAGCACAGGCTCTGAATTCATAAACGGTGAAAGGGCTCGTATTCAGGCCTTTTCTCCACACGGTAAATAAGTGCAATTTATTAGCATCCAGCTCTGGGTTTGCGTATGCACAGCTCTGTCTCCACACAGATGTTCCAACAGCAGTGGAAGAGAAGAGGAGAGGAGAGGAGCTAGAGAGCAAAACAACACAGAGCATCCCCTTGGTGACTGCCTGTACATAATTGATTGTTTATCTGACAGGAGTATGAACAACACTAGAACGAAAGAGGGGGAGAGGGAGTAGATTTGAGTGGCAGGAGGTGAGAAAGTGTCACAGCGTCTCTGCAGTCCTGTCGATATGCTTGCAGTAATACACATCATGCAGGTCCAACTGCCAGCAGGCCACAGTGACCTTGGGTTAATCTCCTCGCCTGTCTACTTGACATTTAACTCCTGCCTCATTCGGACTTTCTGCAGTCCAATTCCTTTGCTTAATAAGATATACGATAAGATATACCTTTATTTGTCCTATAGTGGGGAAATTTCTAAATTTCAGGACTGCACAAAGGCAGGGTGGATATATTACATGCCCCAGAGCATATTTACTTTTCAATATATTACATGCCCCAGAGCAAGTTTTACATTTGAGTGAATGAAAGCTCAACTTTTTTGTGTTAATGTCTTACCCACAAGCTACAGCAAAGGCTGAGCTTCTGGAAATCCTAGCATCATCTGAACTTGTATGAAAGTAGTTTTTGGCAAGTGCGTGGAGTGAGATAAGTAAAAGCATTGTTCAACAGAGCTTCAGTCCAAGAGCACCCATGCAGGAATGAGTCATACTCTGACTTTACAAAAGCCACTGAGTCACCTTGTGTTCTCTCGTTCTCCTTTCTCTATCTATTTCTATCTCCTGCCTATCTCTCTTTGCGCCTTTCTCGCTTGTTTCGATCACTAACTTTCTGTTTATTTTACCTACAAATCAAATACAGAGCAGAATCATTTTCCGAAGTGAGATTCAAACAGCCTTTACGTAACAAATAATATCGTTAATATGCTCTTTCCTTTTACATGAGTAATAAAAAAATTTGGGAAAAGAATTTACAGAACATTTCTGTATGAATAATGTACTATACCCATTAATATATTAATAATTAGGTTAATCATAAACATTGCAAATTATGGTAATAGAAGTTCTAGTATGTCATGAAGTTTAGTCTTATTAGTTTTAAAGCTACTTATCCAAGCATTTATTTGCTTCTAATACACTGTTAATGCACTGTTGTAATCATGCTGGACATACCATTGGTATTATTCAACACTCCCATGCAGACAAATGTATCCCCTTGAGCTCATGGTCAATTGAAGTGCAGACAGAAATAGTTCCTTAAACATTACTGCATTTCAGTGTAAAAGTTGAGCAAGTTGTAGCTCAGTGGTTAAGGCTCTGGCTTCTGAATGGAAGATCAGGGCTTCAAACCCCGGTATTGCCATGTGCCACTCTTGGGGCCCCTGACCAAGGCCTGGGGGAGCTGCATCATGGCTGACCCCAGCTTCATAACATCACTGGTATAAGCAAAGAAAGAATTTCACTGTGGTATAAAGTGCATGTGACAATTACAGTGAACCTTTCTTTCTTTTTTTCTTCTTCTTCTTCTTTCCTTTCAAGATTTCTTGCTTTTAATGGGCATTTGTGGTACCATCTTTCATCTCTCTGCTTTCCTCACCTTAAGTTGAAAGCTTTCCTTAAAGACATCATAATGTCAAATCTCTCTGACTTGTTTTTCTCTAACTTTGTGCTCACTGTGTTTTGTTTTAGAGCACGATGAGTGTGTGTCGGGAAAGCACAGCTGTGATGAAAATGCACTGTGCTTTAACAATGTAGGGGGGCACAGCTGTTCCTGTAAACCTGGCTATACTGGCAATGGCACCATATGCAGAGGTAAGGATGGGCTGTCCACAACACACACACACACACACACACACACACACACACACACACACACACACACACACACACCTGTCTAGCACACCTTAACTGACCTGCTTTGTTTTAGACCTTTCTCAGTGGTTAATTGGAGTGTTTTATATATTTATATTTAAATTTGGTGCTTTGAGTACAATTCTCTCATACTGACCACCAGATGTTCGACATGGCACCTCATGGCAAAGAACTTTCTGAGGATTTGAGAATTAGAATTGTTTCTTCTCACAAAGAAGATTGGTAACACCCCGAAGACGGGTTCCACTCAATACAGGCCTCACAAGGGTCAATCAAAGTCCTCGTGCTTTGCGTCCTGAGTCCTCGTGCTTTGCGTCAGGTGTAGAATTTGGCTTAAAAAAGTGCTGCCAGCATTGCTTTAGAGGTTGCAGAAGCAGAAGGTCCGCTTGTCAGTGCATGAGTGCTGCTGGTACTGGGGAGATGCTGTTCATTAAGGGAAAACATGGATTTTAACATGTACTGTGACATTCTGAAGCAAAACATGGTGCCCGCCCTTCAGAAACTGGCAGTTTCTTAATATAATAACAACCCCAAACACAACTGCCTTGCTGAAGAAGCTGAAGGTGAAGATGATGGAGTGGACAAGTATGTCTCCAGACCTGAACCCTATTAAGCATGTATGAACCTCCAGCAGCTCTGTGATGTCATTGTGGAGGAGTGGAAGAGGATCCCAGCAACAACCTGTGCATCTCTGGTGAACTCCATGCCCAGGAGGATTAAGGCAGTTCTAGATAACAATTGTGCTCACACAGAACATTAACACTTTGGACACAGTTTTGACATGTTTACATGGCTCACTTAGGGTGTATTCACTTTTCATGGCAGCTTTTATTGACAATAATGGCTGTATATTGAGTTGTTTTTAGAGGGCAGTAAATCTGTACCTCTATACAAGCTGCACATTTACTACTTAAAGTATATCTAAGTTATAAATAAGTAAATAATTTAAGTTTCATTTCTATAGTATTGCCCTTTAAGAACATATCATACAATGGTTGTTGATATTTGAGGGGTGTACCCACTTTTGTGAGATACTATACATGATCAGGCTAGAAGTTAAGCACCTCCACATTTTTTTTTAGATTTTACCCAACCCCAAATGCTCTCCACACTAAAAATCCATCTTTCTTGGGACAGCCTACTAAATGTGCTGTGTGGGGAACAAATTACTAAATAAAAGTGCAACATGATTTAGAGATGCAGGATGCAAATCAATGTGTTTCTTATTAGGGAAAATCCAATAATCACTGTCATAGTTCATAGCATGGGTCAGAACACTGGCAGGTGACAACAGACAGAGACAATCAATATTTGGCCCTGAAAGTCAAATCAGAAATACTGGAAAAAATTTCACTATCATCCATATATTACGAGTTTGAATCCTGAAAATGTCACAGCTAAATTGTCATACTTTCTTTCCCAATCAATGACAGTCTTACTAGTTGGTCTTAGGTCTCTTAGTTCAAGTGAATGGTAAATTTCATGCAAAGACATGCATAGACATTCTTAACAATTATGTGTCTCCAATATGTAATGGATAAGATTTACATATGGCTGGAAAAGTCAGGTGTTTCAATACTTTTGTCTATATATTGTATAATAATGATTATTGAAAGTTTCTATTCTTTTCTCTATACATTTTTTACCTGTTTTGTAATATAAATATAAGATGTTAATATGTCATGCGCATGGGTGGAAAATGTAAAGCGTAATTGACAAACATTAGTAATCTATGAAGATAACCATATTGAATATAAACCTTAATTTACTCCTCCACCTGCTGCCATTTTGCTCAATTATAAATAGACTTCAGGTAAGTTTTCTGTTATATCCTTAGAAAATAGCATTGTTAATTATATTTCATACTAATGTCATGGAGGCAGAAGACGGAGGTGAGGTTGAAAAAGTGGAAATTTCTAAAGAATTACAAATAAACCTCTACTTTTGATCAGCTTCAGTTTCAAGAATGCAGTACATCTGTCTGTATTACCATTTACATCTGACAATCAATCAGAGTCCTAAGATGTACAGTATTTCTCAGTTCAATCCTGATGTGTATAACCTCTGTTTGACCCTTTAGCCTTGTGCGATGGTCTGTGTCTGAACGGTGGCACCTGCATCTCTCCTAACATGTGTGTGTGCGCACAGGGCTTCACTGGGCAGAAATGTGAGAAAGGTAAGAGGTACTTGCCGTGCTGTCAATGCTCTTATCACCCGGTTTTCCTTCACTACCTTTTCTTGCCTTTCACCACTTGTTGCTTTCATGAGCAGCAACTACAGCAGTGTGATGAACTGAAACTAAGGGTTTTTTCCACTGCCCTTGATGTGTCCCAAAAAAAAGTGGGTGGGGCTGATGAGAAGTGCGATGCTTTGAAAAAATTATTATAATCAAAAGAATATATAAATACTTTTGCTGATTTTTTTGACCATTCCATTCTAAAGACCACGATCATCACACCGCAACTTCTCATCAAATTTAATTAAAGCCTCAAGCCATATATTTGTGGCAGTTTGGGAATGTGATTTCACATGAAATGCGATTTACACATGGCTTTTCATCTCTATTTGACTTCATATGCCAAAAGCGAAATAGAATATGGATTTAATTCCTTCTGACCTCTATAGAGGCTGGAGAAGAGCATCGAAAACTCTGTGTTTTGTTAAATAGATTCGGATTAATCTCGCCATCCATCCTTTACACTCTCTTATTTACTTTTTTGTTATAAAGTTGCTTCTGGTTACATCTAATTTAGTGATGAATTACCCAGAGAAAGGCTGAGCTGGCTGAGACGTTCTAATCACAAACGTGGATTTAAAGCTCAGTGAGCATGCGTACGTAATCTCGACATTATGTAATGCAGCAGCTCTGCTACTCATCTATGGGTAATTAAGGATAGAGGCAGATGCTGAGCACAGCCGAGACAAAAGCAAGCTGCAGCAGGAAACATGCGGTTATACGGCCTGCATCTGCAACAGGACACTCCTACTCATCTAGCTTTGCATCGATTCCACATAAAGGAATCTTTTTTACGACGTGTCCCTGTGAGGCAGCCGATTGAAGCTCAATTGCTTTTCTTTACTCCCTGTCATTCCCAGAGTACAGAGATAGACACTTAGGTTTCTAAAGGGCCCTCAGACACTTGATTGTAATGATAGTGGCAAAAATAACATTTTGGTAGCAACACACAATTTCAGCTGCTTGCTCAATGCATAGTATATACTTAACATCTCAGAAATGCTAATTTAACAAAACTCCATAAAAATAGCTTCACACAAAGCTCTTTCTTTTTTTTTTACAATAACCAATTACTTTTGCTGTAGTAGTCTTTTAAGTCATTGTACATTGATTTATTTAGCAGCTCTGCTAGAGATTTAATACACTTTAACAAAACGTTTTTTATAGCCTGTGTAATGCAATTGCTACAGATAATATAGCTTTCAAATTTCTTAAGCTGCTTTGTTTTATAAGGCATGCTATAACTGTACTTGTCACTAGTTTTATTCTCTGCATTTCTATGAGAATGAGTTGTGTAGTGCAATGATTGCGAATGTAAAAGCAAAGTGAATTGAGATTCTTAATTATCAAGGGTCATCCAAATTATGTTAGAAATGCATAAAAAGGAATAGCCACACCCACACACTGTACTTGTACAATAAAGACACAATAAAATATAGTACTCAGTAAGACTTACACATCCACAATTTTATATATTTGTATTCTTTTTTCAGGTCACTAGTATATATTTGTATTGTGCATTAATTGAACACATTGTAAACAGAGATTTATTAAATGAACCTGGTTGGTGTTTGGTGTTGGTTATGGTTAGGGTTAGTGTAAAATCAAGCTTATGGCATCAGGTAAGAACAACACTTAGAAGTTCAGGGTATAGTCAGTGTTACTTTAAGGTTAGGTCTAATTGACCTGGACTGAAACTATCCTGTTTAACACTGGCATCAAATCTGTATATGTTCATCTTGCTGTTATTCCCTGCTGATCTTCGGCAGACTAATGATGCAACTCAGAAAAGAAACCCTCTGCTTGTTAACAAAGTTAACAATGTACAACAATGTTTAATAAGTCAAGTCAAGTCAAGTTTATTTGTATAGCGCTTTTCACAACAGACATTGTCTCAAAGCAGCTTTACAGAAATCAACAGTTAAGGTAAATGGTGTGTATTTATCCCTGATGAGCAAGCCATGGCGACTGTGGCAAGGAAAAACGTTAAATGTTTTGAGGAAGAAACCTTGAGAGGAACCAGACTCAAAAGGGGAACCCATCCTCATTTGGGTGACATCAAGAGTTTGATAATAACTCAGTGCACACTTTGTTTACTGTTCTCTTTTTGTGCATTGTACCGTATAACATATTATACAGATGGTACACTGGTCGGCACTATTTTGTGTATTTTGTGTATCTGTCCTGGACTGTCATGTTTTGTATTGTCAGTTTGCACTAGGTTGCACACGATGCACTTTATGTGGTTATGACAAATTACTTTGTCCTTAGCTCTGCGTACTGATATGTAGCCCTCTGAAATGAAACCCCCTTTTTGTGTCATTCCCTTCTTGGTTCTGAGAAATAATTTGTGTTGCAAAATGTCTTTTAAGTAATATCCTGACATGTGACATGCTCAGATAAAGAAAAGATGTAGATAGATAGTAGAAAATATTGATGCTGTAACCAATGATTAATCATCTCCTGCAAAATCATTCTTTTATCATTAAAGAACTGGACGTCAGAAGGAACATTTACCAAGGCACAGTGCATTGCTAAATATGCATAATGTCTTCAATTAAAGCGAAATGAGGTCTCACTTTATCACTGTCTCTAATTCACTGCATAACTCTAATTTCTTCTAAAGTTGACAACATTAATTAATGGGGAGGGGGATATTTTTCCATCATCTAACTGATAACCCCATAAGGGATGATAAGAAGTAGAAATAGAGGGCATGAAATATCAATGGGCAAAAGCTTTGAAACTGTATTTTTCTGTATTCTAATATGGACACTGAATAAGCTTCCCACCTTAGTGGTATTACCCCTGTACTAGTGCAATCATATTTTCATAGAAAGAATGAGGGCAACAAGGGACAACATTGAAACAAAAAAGCCTTTAACAGTCTCTGATATTAAGCAGGACTCACTGCTTGGGTTAAGTCGGATAGAATTTTCACTGTGAAAGTTGTTAGCAAAAAGGAAATGGAGATTTTCATCAACTGGAGTTTGAGGATGCAGTACAGATGTGAGACCATAAAAAAATGTCAACTGTCCCCCAATTGATGTGAGAGTTGTGTTTATGGAGCCACAAGGGGTCAAAGATAACAGGTTAGGGAACTTGCCTTATGTCTGGCTGTAAAGAGGAGGTATTTGTGTATGTGTTTAATCTAACTGGTCATTTATTGAGGGCTTGAATCTGTTCAGATATAGTTGTGGTAGTGATCTCTATTTGTAAGTAGGCAGTGATAAATGAAAGTTTAAGTTTTTAGATATGACACTCACAGTGCATTAGTTTTTCAGACTCTACCTATTGCTTTTGCCTCTGGTATTTCACTTTGAAGGCTGAACTTGGACACTCTTCTGAAGTTAATAAGTGATGTGAAGTGAAAACCAGATGGCGACACAAAATGATAAAAACCCTCTTAAAACCATAAGGGCTACCATATTATATTCAATGGATATCTGGAGTATTGAGCATTGTTGTACATTTTAACTTTAAATTGTGTATCATTTGCATGATTCAGACATAGTAATCACTGTAACAGTGGTGTGGTGGTGCGGTGGATAGAATCACTTCTGAGTCCGAAGTCTTCTGAGTTTTCTGTGTATGTTCTACCCAAGTTTATTCTGGGCTCTCCACTTTCCTCCTACCTTCCAAAAAATGGCAGTAGGTGTATTGGCGTAGGTGTAAGATACATTGCCTCTTGTTCTGTGTGCGTGTGTAAATGTGTGTGTGTGTGTGTGTGTGTGTGTGTGTGTGTGTGTGTGTGTGTCACTCCCCGTGATCCTGTTACTACTCTGACAGCTGCTGTTCTCACTTGAGCAGAGTACACATTAATCAGTGAAGCGCTTTTTTAGTTTTTAATGTGTAAAGTCACCAAACGTGAATGCTGAACTTTTCAGAGGGTGAGTTGTGCAGACAAAGAGACAATGAGTTTGACAGATATTTGGATGGAAAATCAGAAAGACAGAGACCGTTCAGATGCCCATGGAGAGTGAGGGCATTTATGGGAAGAGCTTTACAATACAGCAATACAACAAATGTCAGCAATGAATCACATTGTGTCTTCTATGCATGCTGCGTTCGCTTATTTAGTCATGGCTTTGATGCATTGGGGTGCGTTAATGTCTCCCGGCATCCAACAGTGATGGAAATCGTGCATAGTAATTAAACCAGCTGATTTTGACTGTCGCATGCGTCAGAGCATTCGGGAGATGTTTTGTTTTTCTGAGTTTTGTGTTTTTCCGGAAAAAAAAAAAAATTGCGCACAAAGAGAATGACCGGTGAGATTTTCTCATTTGTATTAGCTGGCTTGATAGTTCAGGGGATACACAGAGCAAAGCAGAGACAAAATCAAGGAGATTGGTGTTGGGGCTAAGGGTGGAGTGAACATAGAAATGCTTTCACTCGTTCTTACTCTCAGCAGCCCTGCACTGGCTTTTAGGAATACCTTTGGGATTCTCTGACTACCCAGCAACAGCTCTTAGAGAGAACGAGTCAGAGAAACAGACAGACAGATACGGAGTGAAAGCTTTATGAGGCAGTGTTTTATAGTGAAATGAATAAAGAGAGAGAGAAAAAAAAGCAATAAACATGAAAGTGCAAAGAGGCACTAAACAGAGGCAGAATAATATTGCAGGAAAAATGCCATCTTATCCTACAATGGAATAGTAAGGATGGATTATTGCTCACAGAATTGGTAGGCTTAGCCCATGTTCACAATGTGACAGAAATTGTAGTGATATGCTTTGCTGTCTTATCAATTTGAGAATTGATATTAGGGCAAATGTACAGGTACTCCCCAAGTTACAATATTTCAACTTATGTTTTTTTTTTATCTTAAGATGATGTACAACAAAAGTGTAAAAATATTAAAAGTTTTGTGTGGCAGGGAAACACAGCAGCGTATGAGGTAGGATACACTGGGATGCTGCTAGGATGTACATATCTATGATGTCTTGTGAGATGCGAGAGATTGTGAGAGTTGTCTTGGTTTTTTGAGCGGTATTTTCTTCTGTGTTTTTGCTCTTTCAAAGCCCAGTTTTAGCTTGTCTTTGTTTTTTGGTTTTTTTATCTGCATCACTGAAAACTAAAACAGAGCGCACTTAGTCTCATCAGCTACAACTGTGCTTCTTACTGCTTGTTTCATCTGGCTTCGCCTCCACTTGCAAATTGGTGCTCATCCACACTCCCACTGCCACACACATATATACTGTGAAGTATATATATATATACGGTACTGCAAATTGCTCTGTTTTGCTAAATTATGTACTGTTAAATTTTTAACAAATTACAATATACTACCCCATACTGATACTAAGCCATGTCTCGACCTGCGATGCTTTCAAGATACTTTCATCTACATCATAAGTCTGGGACTACCTGTATTGATTTCGTGCTGTAACCCGATAGATATGCACATACACACTAACAGTATGCAGAGCTGTGGTTTGCTGTGAACTTGTTACATATTTATAGCACTAATAGGACAACTTTGGATGTGTACCGACAACTGTGATTAGTTTTTCCTTTAGTTTTCCAACAACTTGGCGTGAATATCTTGGACAGATCATTTCCTCCTGGCCAACGTGTGTGCATATCATCATTCATTCTAGCAAAAGTACTTCTTTTTTATTAGATGACAGAGCATACTTGGCTTTGGAGCACAGGTGGGATTGAAAGATTATATAAACATATGTGTGCTCATCCCCAAGCACCTCAAATGAGCACAAACCAAAACACACCACTCCCATTACTGCAGCACTTTTTGAAATACATGGTGTTTTTTTTTCTTTTTTAATGGATGCAAAAAAATCCCTTTGGAAACACCAAACTATGTAGCCTCTATCCAATATTGCACACTAGACATGCAAACAGAACAAAAAAATTGCTCAATGTCCAAACTTTTTGCTTAGTCCTAGTGATGAGGTCATTTCCCCAGGTGCTAGTTTGCAGCTACAGCCAGTAGCATGGCATAGTCCCTTGAGGGAATAGACATTTCAGCATACACGCATGCTTGCAATGCAGTGCAGCAGTCCGCTTCTTGGGTAATGATGCATAGAGCACTGTATAATGCATAGACTACACTCTGTAGTGCTGCACTTTTGGAACAAGAATTTATAAGATCCCCAAACAGAGCAGCTGGTTTTGTAGCTTTAACCCAATGCAATTGCATGAATTTGTAAAGCCAAAAAAGCATATCTAAAAAACTGATAAGAAACCCAATATTGTGAGAATATAGAAGATAGATGCTGCCTTATGTATGCTATTTGTGCTTGAATGTTGTTAATCAGTGGCCCAGGTGGTATCCCTTAAACCTTTCATGTACACATGGGTAAAATTGTAGAGCAAAAATGCCCAAAATAAAGGTGTTAAGTCACCACAATATGCCAGTCTTTTGTAATAGTAATTGAGATGAGTGCAATTCTACCAGAAGATATTCCCCTAATTTGCTATTCTTGAGGATATTAATGAAGAGTGCTAACGCATTGCTTTAAAATCTCTCATAGGTTCAGTTCAATTGCTTTGAGACCTGGTACTGTGAAGAGGAAGCATTATGATTTACATAATCTTCATATTTAGGGAGAACTTATGCACATTGGATAGAGACATTGACGTCCTGTAGGAGACCACTGGCATCATTATAGAAAATTGTGGGTTAAATGTGATAGTCAGAATAACTTTGGATTGATTTCCAGTGATTTCCATTCTTGAGACAGCTTGTATAATGATGAAGGGTCAAAGTTGGAAGATAACCTAAATAAAACCTTTTCCTGAAATCCACAGTAGGTATGTTTCCTTTTTTAATATAGAGATAAAGTATAAACATGTCAAATTCAATTTTGCTTAAAATCAGATTTCAGATTTCTATTTTGGCTGCATTCAACACTAGTAACTTTGGACAGTTATATTTATGTAGAGGAAAAAAAATTAAGAAGACAAGAAACTAGACTAAGAGAAATGGCTTAGAATTGCTCTATAAACATGCAAGACTGCCAAAGGACTGGGGGAGAAAACAAAACTTGGCAGGACACTGGGAACAGATGAAATCAATCAAGAGACAGCAGGAGATATAACACAAAAAGAAAATACTGGCCAAATAATAAAATTGGAAAATATAAAATGTCAAATAATAAAACAGGGGCCATAACATGGGGTGACAGATGAACACAGATCAATGTCAAACCTGTTAATTCTCTGATATTGTAAATATATTAATAAGAATTAGTACTAAATATATTAATAAAACATTTGATAAGATATTAAACATTGTTTCTCTACCAAAGCGTGCCATTTATAAAAGTTGATATTGAATTTTCTTTTCTCTTCTCTTCTCTTCTCTTCTCTTCTCTTCTCTTCTCTTCTCTTCTCTTCTCTTCATGTTTGCTGTGACACTGATATTGACTGTAAGCATTAGACGTTGATCTGGTTTCGGTATAGATTGTTCCTGGTTTTTCTGGAGATTTGTGTAATTACTTGCTTTAATAACGGCTGGGACCTAAAGCACCGCTCTGTGCAAAAGCACCTCATTAAAGCCCCATTCCGAAGCTCCTCGAATTACTCACGCAGAGACAGGGATGCCCAAATGTAGAGAGTTCAGAGACTGACTATAGAGTGCTTACAGAACTAAATAACCCTGATTGAGATCAAAGAATTCACAGAGGTATAGCTAAAGGTCAAACAATTTATAATAAAGTTAGTGTAACACAAAGATTTTTCACAATCTCTTTAGGCTGCCTAATGAGCTGTCTGTACTAGGTGACATTATTCCCTCCACTTATAACCTGCTCTGTGAATCCATGTGTATTGGTTAAGTGCCATAATTAGGCGTATATAGTAATGTACAAGAGCATTTTGTTTCTCAGAACCAACATTCAAACCAAAAACGAAAGTAAGTATTTTTCTTAGTGCTACTGAAGGCTTTTCCACTTTTAATATGATAAAGTTACCAAGACAAAAGATATGACATATTAGGGGGGGATTTTTTTATTCTATTCTCTTCTATCATTTGAGTGTGCTTAGTATACACCAATCACTTTCAAATCATGCTCAAAGTAATTACCATGTACCTGTCATCAGTACAGTAATTTGAGTGAACCACAAAAAAAAATCAGCTGTCTCTTGGTTTCGATTGACTGCTGAAGCCACAGTCTGCAGGAAGCTTACAGCAGGAATCTCACTGTCAAAATGTTTTGATCAGGATAGGGAAACAAAAAGATTGTTTTTTAAAATATTAGATGTGCCATGGAGCACTGTGGAGGCCATCATCAGCAGGTGGAGAAAATGGGGCACCACAACAAACATTACCAAGATTAGGGTATCCCTCGAAACTGATGAAAGGAGAAGATGAAAAATCAACAAGGAGTCTGCCAAGATATATACAGTAACATTAAAGGAGCTAACTTCTTGTTTTTCTTTACATGTATCTAGGCTATGGGATAGGATGGCTAGATGGCAGTCCTTATTTAAAAGAAATAACCCAAAATCTGTGTGTCTGATGATGAGACCAAGGCAGAACTTTTTAGGGGGCTAATTTTAAGATATTGCAAAAGCAACATTGCAAAATGTTCACCATATGAAACATGGTGGTGGCAGCATCAGTTATTGGAGCTGCTTTTCATCAAGGGGAAATTGTAGTCAAGATAAAGGGAGTAATGAATAGATGCATTTCTGATGCTTTATGTGCTAGCACAAAGCAGTTGTTGCCTGGATAATGAATGCCTGTAATAAAAGAACAGAGATTTGATGTTGCTTTAGGGAAAAAGTCACCTTGTCTAAATCCTGCCAGTTATGTATTTAATGATATTTTTTATTTATTTGGAGCAGCTCCTAAGGCTACATTCATCCAGATAAATCAGTCCAAAAGTGTCTTGCCGCAATGCCCAACAATTATATTGTTTTGCCCCCTTACACTTTGTGGATACAAGAAAGAATAAATTATGCATCGTATCGCTTTTGTCATTGTTCTTTTGTTTTTGGGTACTGTTTTGTATATAAAATATTCTTGTTAGACTTCATACATTATGCCACACACACACACACACACACACACACACACACACCCCAAAGGTTTGCAAATGGTAGTTTAGATTTCTTTATTTGTCTTCTCTGGTACATGTACAGCTACACTATGTACAGCTTCTCTTAACTGCAAGATACTTCAATCTCCATTTACGAGGCATTGTAAATAACGCTTGACTTATAACCACTTATCAACATTTTTTCCTTGTTTTCTGTTTTCAAATTACGCCATTTGTTTTGAAAGTAGAATACTGTCATTCGTGCTGCTGTTTCAGCACTCATCCATGCTGTCCTCTGAAGAACTGAGGAAACGGAAAGCACAGGGAAAGAGGGGATAGAAAGTAAAGCAATAGAGGAGAGAGTGACAAAATGAAGGAATGCAGTGACAGTAGATTCACTCATTCTCTGCCCTTTGAGGGCCATTTTAATAGAGCCTTTGTTTCCAGCTTGTCGCTCAGTATAATGAGGGGAACAGCTGTGGCCGTTGCATCACCTGCTCTCCTGTTCTGTACTCCTGTACTTCACTCCTTCAGTCCCACTGCTATTCTTTCACCATCCACCCACCATCTTGCTTTCAATTGCTTTATTGATCTTGCTCTCCTCTTTTGTTTGTGTTCGGTTCATTAATCATATTTAGTTTCATTATTACTGAAAATAACAAATGTCAGTTAATATTCAGGTCAAGTATATATTCACGCATTGAATTCTACACAGGTATTTAATATGCAATATATATATATATATATATATATATATATATATATATATATATATATATATATAGGTAGATAGTATCTCACAAAAGTGGGTACATCCCTCACAATTCAGCAACTATTTTAGTATCTTCTCAAGGGACAGTAGCAGTAGTAGTAGTAGTAGCAGTAGTAGTAAATAATATAAATTTCTATTTCCTTAATTAGTCCTTATAAGTATATCTATAATGAGCAAGCGAGTGCTGACAGTGGCAAGGACAAACTACTTGAGATGATATGAGGAACAAACCTTAAATAGAACCAAACTCAGAAGGAACTTCTCATCTGGGTGACACCATATAAAAATGATATTATGTTATATATAAAACGTGTTGTAACTCGTAATTTCTCATAAATACAAAGTTTTAACTAAGAACAGATAAACTCAGAACAAAATTATGCAATAATAAATAATAAGTCAAATAATTGCAGTATTAAGGGTAATCTTAGAAATGTTTTATTTTTATTTTATTTATTTATTTATGTATTTATATGATTATTTTTTATTTTATTTTCCTGTATTTCCAGTTATGTGGTAGAAGTTAGCCTACAGCACAAAATTATGTAAAAAGTAAACATGGAGATGTCTTTATTCCCCTCATGTTGTCATGGTAATATAATCCATGTAGCATCTCTCTCAGCAGTCTTCCACTTAATTTAATAAGCTTTTGCTGATATTAAACTTCAACATTATAGTTGTGCCGCTTCTCACAGTCAATACAGACTTCTCTTCTATCTCATCTCTTATCTTCCTCTCTCTTTTTTCTTTTCTTTTCTTTTTGTGCAGAGGTTAGACTTGAAAATTGTCTCTGAAAATGACATGTATTAATGTAAAAGCTTTGCTAGCTCCAGTGTTACATCCATCCTCTGCTAAAAATGCTGTCAAAACCCTTCGGGTGGTATAAATAGTCTGCATGCCTTCTGTCTGCCTTCAGATTCCCTTCACGCAGAACGAGCTGGCATGGATTCAGGTGTCTTGGTCTTTTCTTTCCTGGCTAGAGGGCATTGCAGTCAAACAGCTTTTTAATTTCAAAACTCCTGCCAAGTGCAAATTCACCCAGTGCAAAGATTATGACAGATTTTTTTTAACCAAAGCTGGGCAGCTGGAGTGTATTTTGAAATACAGATTTTAATTGAAAGATTTCTGTCTGAGTGGTGGCGTCTGCTGCGTGCCTTTAGCAAACGCTGTTTGTGTGATTTTGTTAACTTATTTACAGGGCCTGAACTGTTTGCTGTGCACAGTGTGCATGGGAAAACAGCGTTTAAATGAAGTTCGAACGCTGTAATCGAATATATTAGATAGATACTGGATGAGTTATTGAATACGGGGCCATTGCCCAGTGTGTTTGTAAAGTGCATTACACTTTTAAATACATGAATTCCCTCTCAATGACAAGGTAGGCAGTACACTTTCACAATAAAAGTAAAGAAAAGAGCAAGTACATACTTTTCTCTAGGGAGGTGCTTTGTTTAGGGTACTTCTGTAGCAAAGCATGTGTCTGGCAAGCTTTCTTACAAAAATGTGGCATTTAATATGTTGTCTTACATAGCCCTAGCTTGATATGGAGGAACAACTGAAGAAATGTGAAATTAAGATTTGTATAGACACTTACAGTACTTACAGCCTGCATTTAGAGTATGACTGTTTTCTATAGATGACTGTAGCCATTCACCCATTTTTGACAAAAAAATATATCCTGTATAATAGACAAAAAAAGTTAAAATCACAAAAATACCAAAACAGCATTTTTTTGTTAACTAATATCTAATATTTGATGTCAGCTAAACCAAAAACAAGATAATACAAGAAGATTTATG
This sequence comes from Silurus meridionalis, assembly GCF_014805685.1. Classification (NCBI taxonomy): domain Eukaryota; kingdom Metazoa; phylum Chordata; class Actinopteri; order Siluriformes; family Siluridae; genus Silurus; species Silurus meridionalis. The sequence goes on along the minus strand of NC_060893.1, from coordinate 8,134,175 downwards.
ACTTCGAATTTTGCTTGTACATCAAAATCCCCCAATGTTTCAAAGATCCAACTAAAATCTGTAATACTTTGCTTCATTTATTCATGGTAGTAGGAAATTCTGATAAATGTCAGATTGTATTGATGTTAAAGTTGCATGAATTCCTATATGCCTGATCAGAGAGAGGTAGCACTGCCACATTCGATATGTATTGAATTTCTTTAAAGCATTATAAAAGTGATGCAAATCAGAATTGAAAACGCTGGATTCAATGTAAAAAATTTTGTCACACCTGCTGTGTGAAAGTCATAGACACACAATAAATATTTTATAGAAATGGTTTTCTGCATTATTGCCTCGATAGAGAGGTTGTTTTTGAATATAAATTTTTGAAAAAGGTGAATGTTATAGAGCAATGTAAAATGCTATTGCAAAACATGTCTGCATACATTATCTACAGAAAGAGCAGAAAGAGAATCTAATATGGTCCCAAAAGTCATTGACCCGATTGCTATGATTTAATAAAGGTTTCCATGTTACATTGCACACAATGTGGTGATTTTATAGAAATATCATTCTCACAACTCCAACCGTACTAATACAGATTCAAATCTGTGAAGTATAAGTTACATTCAACTACTTTGTGGTTAAAAAGAATGATGCCAGGTCTTTTAAATGCACATTACAAACAAAAATAAGACAAAGACATGGCTAGAAAAGTAATAGCATGAAGTGATTTATATAGCTGACTTCATAGCATAATAGCTGTTGCACTTCTCCTGGACTCCTGCAAGCAAAAAAACAGCCAACATTTGAAGAAACAGGCAGAAACTACATAATTAGTACCAATGTCAATATAGAGGGTCAGCAATGGTACATTATATACTAGTACACGGAAAGAAAAGCTCTATAATGGGCACGGTGATATCAGACAGAAAGCAATGACAAACAGTTTGGGAATAATCTATAAAAAAATAAAAACGATATATATATATATATATATATATATATATATGATAAAATTCCATACGGTTAGTTTCCAAAATGTTGAAAATATTGCATGCTGAAATTTTTGTACTGTAAAAACCCTTTCCTATTTGTATATCAAAGAGTCTATTGCCTTCTTTTGAGTACAATGTAGCAACTTTTAACAGCTCAAAATTGCAAAGGAAAAGAGAAAATGCATTGCAGTTTGGGCAATTTTGCAGCTAACAGCTTACATTATTCCTCCTCATGCTTGTTATCAAAAATAAACTATTCATTTTCACCCTGCTCCAAGCTTTTGCTCTCACATTTAATCATGATTATTACAAACAATCACGCTTCAGTTTTGGTCGTAAGAATTCGGCAAAAAAAAAAAAAAATGCTGCATGTCTCTGTAGAGTAATCATTATTGCAGCACTGAAACAGCAGGACAAACAGAGTGGCAGCTTCTCCAGCAGGAGCAAGTGGGTCTCAGAGCAAGAAGCCCAGAAATTCAACAGAGTAATTTCATGATGACAGAGCCTGATGCATCTGTGGCAATCATAATGAGCACATTACAGCCCTGGTGGGAGCATTTAATCATCCTAAAACCTCCCAGTGCCTCTGTTTTCATCCCTCCTCTTTAATAACTAGCCCATCCCCCCAGCCCATTGCTGTCTAATGAAATATTATTTCAAATATAATGTCCTTTCCTCTATGTATTAAAACCCATTTGTTTTGGGTGTACTATTAAATCCAGACTGTCTTTTATGAGAGATGGACTGCAGTTATGCCCTTTGTAGATGAGGTTTGTTTTTCTGAGCGGACGCATTTGTAAATGTTAATGTAAAAGCTTCGATATTCATCTGATGCACAATGTATGCCAAATTGCACTCGTTTACATTTCTACTGATTGCAGATGCTTTGGGGTTTTTATTCTACGTTTGCAGGATTATAGAACAAATAAAACATGACAGGGTGCAGTGTTACAGAAAAGAAAAATGAAATCAATACAGTGGGGATGTACGTGCCCGAGCAATTGCCGGAGTGTTTTTGTTCCTCTTTTAGCACAGCAATAAACAAAAGTTCGAATTTTAATAATAAAAAGAAAAAAATCATTATTATTTTATCTATTGCATGCAAAGTTGTGGAAAATGTTCAAAAACTAGTTCAATCTTTACATTATATTAGCATAAAACAGCTGTTTTCTCACCAGATTTTTCCTTTACTCTCCTATGAAATGTATATCTATATCTATCTATCTATCTATCTATCTATCTATCTATCTATCTATCTATCTATCTATCTATCTCTCTCTCTCTCTCTCTCTCTCTCTCTCTCTCTCTCTATATATATATATATATATATATATATATATATATATATATATATACTGTATATGTTTCAAAAGTGCAGAACCTGGGTACTCCTTCTGACCAGTCAAATCATAAATTCGGCCATACTGTGGTATGAAATAGGAAATTAAGCCAAGTATGCCTTCATAAGGCCACTTGCTGTGTAATACAGATTGTCTATCAGTGATCACAGTCATCCTGTATGCAGTTATCAAGCTGGAGAGAGAGAGCTTGCATAATGCCATTGCACTGCTAAGCAGAGAACAGAGTCAATAACCTTCTGAAGGGTGAAAGTAAATGGTGCTTTAAAAGGCAGCCACTGGGGAGAAAACGATGAAAATTTTATGTAATGAACACCAGCAGCACATGCCACCCATTCATGCATAGAGAAGATTCTGTCCATTAGCCTTTATACCAAAGGGGTGATTTGTGTTTTCTTCTGACATGTTACTGAGTGAAATTAATCTATAGCCTGAGTGGGGGTGTGAAGAAAAAATACATTTAACATTTAGTATATATTTGGTTTGTATGCAATCCAAAATATATAGATTTTAAAAGCCAAATGCCTGCTGCTAGCAATTAGAATATAATCCAGGTAATACATCTTTTTGATGTGTGTAATATGGCTGAATATAAATATGTATGTTGAATATGAAAATTTTATTTAAAGAACGATGTTTGTCTTGGACTACCTTTTCTGTAACAACAATTCCATAAATTGTATTCCAGCTTGTGTAGCTACAATCTTTTTTTCCTGCTCATTGTTTTTAGATTAGGTGACTATTTAGACTATTGGGTGTCTCCTATTACATAAAAACCTGCATCCAGATTGACCCTCTGATGATAAGATAGAGGATCCTTTCTTTTCTTTCTACCTTTTTTTCTAAGATCCTAATAATAAGTTCCCGTTTTTTTTTTAAGTTTATTTATTCTTATTTTAGAAGTTTTATACTAACTTTTATTAAAAGCTGTACAGAACTGCACAAATGAACACGACCAAAAAGCTTGAACCAGCAATTCCTACTCAGTAATATTGTTAACAATCTGACTGCTCTTTCTGCAGATATTGATGAGTGCACTGAAGGGTTTGTGCAGTGTGACAGCCGTGCTACCTGTGTGAACTTACCCGGATGGTACCACTGTGAGTGCCGTGATGGATACCATGACAACGGCCTGTTTACTGCTAATGGGGAGTCATGTGAAGGTAGTCTGATGTTTTAAGCACACATTTTACATTTGGCACTTCACTTCAAGTTTTAAGCTTATAATAACAACTGCCATATGATTGAGTGTTTGGAATTTTAGATTACATAAAAGCTGCCATAAAAGTTACTGAGAAGTAAAACAGTCACTGCAAACCTTCTCTGTCGAGCCAAGCCTATCTTTCTCTCTCAATCTCATGCCCATAATAAACCAATCTCCCTGCTATCTGTTTGTCTGTCTCTCTTTTTTTTTTAGATATAGATGAGTGTAAGGTGGGAAGAAATACCTGTGCCAATGACACTGTCTGTTTTAATCTGGATGGGGGATATGACTGCAGGTGTCCCCATGGACACAACTGCACTGGAGACTGCATCTATGACAGCAAAGTGAAACACAACGGGCAGATCTGGGTCCTGGACAACGACAGGTGCTCTGTTTGCTCATGCCAAGTGAGTAGGGAACTACGAATAGAATACACACCTGAACATTACTTGTTAGACTGTTATAATTCAAGACAAACTGTAGTAGGAAAGTAATTCTGCGATGTGGTATGATGGACCTATTTCAGATTCCAGACCACATTGTTCTGTTCATTTAAAGTTCCATTTGATGTTGTGTAACAGCACATATAAACAATTGCTATCTCTCAAGACCTTCAAATTTTTCTCTTTTGCAATTAATAAGACAAAAAAACTTGTCATGCTACTGAAATACTGCAAAAAAAAACTTCCTATGGTGTAAAGAATTTCAACATTATCTCAGGATATTTAAAATGCTAACATTGGATACTCCTTCCTGAGGGTTTTAGCAAATGTCTCCTTACAGAAATGTTCACCAATTGCATAATTAAATACAGTACATTTGTAAAATGTCTTCTGAATACATTTCTTTGTTTTATTTAATAATTTACAAACAATAAGGTACTGTTGCATCAGTGAATTAGTAAGTGATCTTTTGGAAACATTATATTTTTAAATGTGTAGTAATAATCTTTTTTTTTAATTACATAAATCATCAGGACACCAAACAAAAGTTTTGCTATGTTCAGTATAACAAATGTTTAGTGATTAAAAATGATTTTTTGATGCAGTTAATGTTTCTTTCATATATTTGATTAAAGAAAGGATGTTGTGAATAAATCTGTGTAGTTTTGAAGGTTTTCATTTAGTTGCTCTTTTATTTATTCAGTTATATAAAAAAATGGTCAAACAGAAATGTGTGCTGCATTAATCATGCATTAAAAGATTTGTGCAATTATATATATATCAATAAAATACAATCTCAAGACAGAAACACTGCAAATTCTGTCAAAAACACCCTGTTCCTTCTATCTTAATCACTAGGTAATGATGGCATTTAATTGCTGCTAATTTGACCCACACCTTGAAGGCTTTTAAGAATAGTATCTTCATTAAACCATCTGACCTCCATTCGCTTCTCTGGTCACGCTCAGTAATTACCTACTTAATTGAAATGTTTTTCTTGTGTCTGATGGTGGCACCAAAGAAGATGAGTTTCTAGATATTAAATAATCATCCTTCCTATTAGTAACTTCACGGTGAAGGACAGAGCGAGAAAATCATTTTTAATTAGATGACTCGTTTTAATTGATTTGAAAATGGGGAAAGTGCCAGTCAAAATTAGGTCTTCTGTGGTTGACTGAACAGAAGCTCAAACATATAATTGTATTTGCGACATGGAAAGTTTCTCATGTCTGAGAGCCACAGGTCATTGCATGATCAAGGTTATTGAATACTTAAAACTGGTCAGGATGATATTTTTCATAAACCAAAGCGTTAGGCAGTAAGCATGAGGTTACTGCTCAGCTGAGTTGAGCAACTCAGCTTGTTCTATATTTAATGAGGATATGTGTAGATGATTACTGTCTGCTTGTTCTTTAGATGGGGCAGGTGATGTGCAGGCGTATGGTGTGTGATTGTGAGAATCCCACTGTGGATCTCTTCTGCTGTCCTGAGTGTGACCCACGCCTCAGCTCTCAATGTCTGCACCAGAATGGCTTGGTCACCTACAGCAGTGGAGACACATGGACAGAAAACTGCCAGCAATGCCAGTGTCTGGTGAGACACGCACGCACACACACACACACACACACACACACACACACACACACACACACACACGCGCACGCACCTCCCTGTTTGCATTGATCAATATGAAATACATGCAGGCCTTATAACAGGTGGCAGCTTTATTAGTGTCTGATAAGAGGTATTAGACCAGGGGCAGACCACAGCCCCAAGGATATAGTGTTTCAATGGATCAAGCCGAGCATTCAAAAATTACTGCAGCAGAGCCGATCAATGTATGGGGAAAAAAAGAATGGCTGTAGTTGGGCAACTATTTATTTTTCATACAATGAGCCATTGCAGCTTCTACAGCTGCTGCTCTGTTGTGGCTTGCCACATGTGCGTGCTATAATTCCTTTCTCATTAAAGGCAGCGCAATGAAAAAGGAAAGAGACTTTTTACCAGACATGTAATTACCCTCTCAAATTCTCAAATCTAATTACTGAAGTGAAAGCATGGCTTGTTCGAAAAAAGCTGTGACAATGACAACAGAATGTTGTTAGGTTTAAGGGCAATTGGGCAAAGAAATATGTCTTTGGTCCCTTCAGAACAGGTTTCTTGTCCATCCAGGTTCCTTAATTTTAGTGCAAAAAGGAAAATATAATCACTTTTAAAGAATTCTTCTCATTAATTAATTAATAATTATTGAATCGTTATTATTCTGCCCATTCAGCCTTGAATTAATCAATATTAATTACGGATTAAAAGTCTTGATGCCATTCAGTCATGATAAGAAATCATAAATCAGGAATCTTGTGCAGCTGGATTGTTGCAAATTTCTATTGGATACCCATGCAGTAGATATTAATACCTGTATTATGTACAATTTCCAGTGGTAGAAAGACATCAGTCAGACACTGTCTTTGTAGTCTAAGAGTGAAGAGATGTTAATTAAATTAGAGACATTGGGCTATTAGGTAAATGCAAGGATATTTGGTGGGAATCATTTATTTTGCCAACGAAATGCAATTTATACACAACCAGACATAACATTATGACATTATAACAATATGACCAGTGAAGTGAATAACACTGATTGTCTCTTCATCATGGCACCTGTTAGTTGTTGGAATATATTGGGCAGCAAGTGAACATTTTGTCAAAGTTAATGTGTTAGAAGCAGGAAAAATGGGTGAGCGTAAGGATTTAAGCGAGTTTGAAAAGGGCCAAATAGTGATGGCTGGACGACTGGGTCGGAGCATCTCCAAAAATGCAGTTCTTGTGGGGTTTCCTGGTCTGCAGTGATAAGTATCTATCTATAGTGGTCCAAGAAAGAAACAGTGATGAACTTGTGACAGGGTGATGGGCAGCCAAGGCTCAATGATTTACATGGTCCTATCCAACAGACGAGCTTCTGTAGCTCAAATTGCTGAAGTTAATGCTGCTAATGCTCGACGGGTCATGACTGTTACAATATTAGGCAGGTGGTCATAATGTTGTGTCTGATTGGTAACCATTAGGTTATGCCTGATCGGTGTATATATTTGCAGGTGTACTGGGATTTCATGTATTGAGAAATACAATATTTAGAAAATATAAAAATATATTCTGTCATATATACGAGATACAGAAAGACAGTTTAGATAGTTGGCTCTACTGTTTTGCACTTCTGCCTATCAAGTAAATATAAAAAACAAAAAATTGAATTCATCGTATAAAATGTTTGCTGAATGGCAGGTGAGATGTGTTCAGCTTGGTTCTGTAATAATGTAGTCAGCTACTAAGTGAGACATGAGGATCAGGACCAAAGAGACTGGCTTAAAGAGCTAACTTTCATCCTTTCCTCTAGTCTGGAGAAAGCTTGCCTATAATCTCCTACCTTTTATTTGACCTGCTCCTAAAATGGCCCACTCTGAGTGTATTCTAAAAGAAAAACATACATAACCTGGCATGTTGCATTTCTTTGCACCCTGCCAGTGGTGATGAGTTGCAGCGTGATCGCTCCTGTGTTTGATGAGTTTGGTACAGCTGATGTAACTGCACAGGAATGATTGCGTTGGAAAAAATCAGAGCTGAGGATTTTTGCCATGGATCTTATATTAAGTAATCACACGCATTGTATCTTATAATCGCCTGTGGAGATAATCTCTATGAAGCAGCTAATGCATTCATTAGAATTCTCTTCATCTGTCTTACTTTCTACCACTCTCCTGCTTTCTTCCTTTCCCTTGGCTCTGAGCCCTCCTGCAGAGTGAAAAAAGGAGGAACACATTTCGCTAGACTTTTTTTTCTGACAAGACATTTCCCTCTCTACCTCTTTCCCTCAGCTGTTCCTCCACCCCATCCATATGTTCATCAAATGCAAATCCGCTATATGCCATTCATGAGATGATTTTTTTCTCGTCAGGAAGGGAAAAAAAATCTATTACAGCTTCCTCTTGGGTAGCACCTTTTCTCCACAAATGCCCTTCAGTCTTGTCTGGGTGGAGGTATGTCTGCTGTTATTAAGCTCTAGACAGATCAAACACAGTAAAACACAGCCTAGCCAACTTTCTCAGCCCTCCTCTTGCTTCAGATTAGCATATGAACACAGATGTGCAAAAAATAAAGACCTGATTCTGATAATACCTAGTGGGGTCTTCTGCATACAGGGCTGCATTCTGACAAGAGGCCAAAAGGAGTAGCGAGAAAGCAGGATATTTAATTGCCTTCTCAATGGCAGAACAACCGACTTCAATGAATGAAACGAGATAAGTCAAGCATGAAAGAAGGGGAAGAAAGGAAAGGATGCAGGGATCAAAGAAGGGAGGAGAAACGGATGATGGAGTGTGGATAAACGAGAGTGGCGCGTGTGGGGAGAGGGACAAAAAGAACAGAAGGAAGGAAAGATCTGGGCAGGAGGCTGTCACAATACACCAAATATTAGGTGATTAAACATGTTTCCTGACTATTAAAGAAAAACATTTTGAAGTGTACATTGTGTTAATCGACGGACACACATATTCTGCAAAAGGTTTGTGACCATTAGAGTTGTATGTGCTCTTTGAACATCCCATTCCATATTTAGTCCCCATTTGCTGGTATAACCACCTGCACTTTTCTGGTAGGATGCTGCACTAGATTTTGAATTGTGCTTATGGAGATTTGTGCTCATTAAACCACAAGGGTTTTAGTAAAGTCAGGATCTGATGTAGGGTGAGGAGGCCTGGGGTGCAGTCAGCATTTTAATTCATTCCAAAGGTAATAATAGGGTTGAGGTCAGGGCTCTATAGCAGGCCACTCAAAATCCTATACAACCCATGTAAACTATATTTTCATATATATATTCATGGATGTCATCCTGGAACAGTTTTGGGTCTCCTAGTTCAAGTGAAGGCGAAATTAAATGCTACCACATCGAAAGACAATGATACATGCATTTAAACACATGCATGCACACACACACGCACACACACACACACACACACACACACACACAAACCAGGTTTAACTTTAAACATGGTAAAATAAAAACAGCTATCTAAAATAAGTCAGACTGTGCTATACCACACCTTACCCAAATCTATAAGGTCAGGTGAAATATATGGGACTTTTTTAGGGACTTACTGAGAGGAGCATAAAGCAGGCCGTGCAATTTCAGTTGTGCTGCTTTCATGCGATTTATGAGAAATGAAGAGTGGAGCATTTGCTCCAGAGATATGTATGCTTTCTCACCAAACTCTACACCGTAATATAGTTACTGTCATCAAGATTGTAGCTGCTTACATGTAATATACTAAAATGGATCCACACCATAATTACCACACAGGATGTACACTAATATGCAAGGCTAGTGTTTCCTTTGTGGATAACAGTCTCTCAGTGCAAGCCAAGCAGGGTCATTTCTCAATTACAGAGGCAGTATCTATTGTTTATTGCGGTCTACTTTGGGCTCAGTTATTTGTTCCAATGTACTCAAGGGGCTTCACAGAAATGAGCACTTCCACTCTTTCCAAGTTTTAACAGAGGTGTACAATTCTCTTCTTCTCTTTCTGTTGTTAAAGGGATAAACAAACTGCAGCAAGGGTATTACACAATTTATTGTGAAATAAACCAGGACCATTAGAGTAAAGGAAAACTAATGGAGAATTTTTGTAAACTAAAATAAATGTATTTAGAAAAAAAAGAATTGTAATGTAAATCATGTATCTTCTTCTTCTTCTTTCGGCTGGTTCTATTAGGGGTCGCCACAGCGGATCATCTGTCTCCAATGTAAATATAGTATATAGTATTTAAATGCAAAACCTGACCTTACAACAAAACTGATATGATCTTGGATGTAACAAGTGTTATCCAAACAGAAAAGAGCTTAATAAGAGAAGTATGATGATGTAAGAATAAGTGAACTTGCTGAATAGTCTATTGTGTGGGTTACAGCAGGGAGAGGTGGACTGCTGGCCGTTGTTGTGCCCTCCGGCGCATTGCGACTTCACCATGGTGCCCGAGGGCGAATGCTGCCCACGCTGCGTCACAGACCCATGCCTGGCTCAGAGCATCCGCAATGACATCACCAAAACTTGCGAGGATGAACACGGCATCATGCGTTTCAGCGGCTCCTCCTGGGTCAAACACGGCACAGAGTGCACACTCTGCCAGTGCAAGGTCTCTACACCACACGTACACACATAAAACAAATTCATTGCTCTGCATTGCATCTGGGTGAACTGTTATCAAAGAGACATTTTGAGCTTTCTTAGATATTACAGTGCGACACTTACAGTATAATCAAATTAACACCTCGTCTAAATAGTCAAGTCTCTTTGGCTAGAAGGATGTTTTCAAACCGTTGAGTGTGCTGCTTTATAACCACTGTAACCATAAGAGCATACAGTTAGAGTTTAATACAGAGTGAGTTAGTTGTTCCAAACATTTGTTGAGCTGATTGGAGAAATTTTGCATGCTATTTGACTTATTGGGCTGAAGCAGCATATGAATTTGACAAGCAGCTAAATATAAAAATAAAATGCAAAATAAATAAAAAAACAGCACAAGGAGTTAACACCAACAGCTTTAATGTTAGTAGAGATTTGCAAAGATGCACATAAATCACACAAAAAATATTTCTCTCTTTATTTTATTTTATATATATATATATATATATATATATATATATATATATATATATATATATATATATATATAAAATCAATTTAACATTTTGCAGTATACAGTATAAAGCCATTATTCATTATTGTCTAAATAGCTGCCAACAAAAGTGAGTACACCCTAAGTGAACATTTAAATAATGTGCCCAAAGTGTCAATATTTTGTGTGAGCACCATTGTTATCGAGTACTGCCTTAATCTTAATGGGCATAGAATTCACCAGAGCTGCACAGGTTGTTGCTGGGATCCTCTTCCACTCCTCTAAAATAAGATCCCGGAGCTGCTGGATGTTAGACACTTGGCACCTCTCCACCTTCTGCTTGAGGATCCCACAGGTGATCTATAGGGTTCAGGTCTGGAGACAAACTTTGCCACTCCATTACCTTCACCCTCAGCTTCCTTAGCAAGACAGTTGTCTTCTTGGCGGTGTGTTTGGGGTTGTTATTATGATGGAAAATGCCGTTAGGCCCAGTTTCTAAAGGGTCACGTTATGCTTCAGAATGTTAAAGTACATTTTGGAATGCACTCATTCAGCCCCAGACCATTGTGCTCCCACCACCATGCCTGACTGTAGGCAAGACACAATTTTCTTGCTACTCCTCACCAGGGCATCGCCACACATACGGTACACCATCTGAGCCAAACAAGTTTATCTTAGTCTCATCAGACCACAGGACATGGTTCTAGCAATTAATGCTCTTGGACAGGTCGTCTTCAGCAAACTGTTTGCCAGCTTCAGAAGAGACTTCCTTCTGGGACAACGGCCATGCAAACCGACTTGTTGCAGTATACGGCGTATGGTCTGAGCATTGATAAGTGGACCTTCCGCTTCTGCAACCTCTAAAGCAATGCTGGCAGCACTCTGCCTTTTTGAGTCAGCTTCTGCACCTGACGCACAGCAACGTCTTTGATCGATCTTTGCAAGGCCTGTTTTGAGTGGAACCCGTCTTGGAACACCTCAGTATGACCCTGGCCACTGTACTGTCATTCAGTTTCCGGCTGTTACAGATCTTCTTATAGCCTGGGAATCTTTGTGGAGAGAAACAATTCTAATTCTCAAATCCTCAGAGAGTATTTACCATGAGGTGCCATGTTGAATATCCAGTGGTCATTATGAGATCATTTTACCAAATTTTAACTTCTCTAATACAAGATACACAAATTTACATGTTCCTGTCAAGCAGACAAAAACATGAACATGATGAATAAGACATATGGATTTGCATGGCTACATGACGTACAGCTGTTACCACTTAGGGTGTACTCACTTTTGTTACCAGCTATTTAGATAATAATGGGTGTATGTTTTAGAGGACAGTAAATCTGTAGCTGCATATTGACTAAAATATAACCAAGTTTAATTTCTGTTGTCCCTTGAGAAGATATTAATAAAATGGTTGCTGAATATGAGAGGTGTACTTACTTTTGTGAGATACTGTATATTTATATATATATATATATATATATATATATATATATATATATATATATATATATATATATATATACATATATATATACACTGTATATACTGATACTGTATGTTTTTTCTACTGTGTTCCTTTTATTTTTTCCAGAATGGACACATCTGTTGCTCAGTGGATCCTTTGTGCCTTTAGCTGCAGACGATCTTGCTAAAGGTGTTTGTACAGTTGTTCTCCATTTAAAAGAAACCCACTGTTTTCACTCTGTTCCAAAACATCTTTATACCAAATGCAAACTATGTATTATACCAAACTGATGACAGAGAATGTCGCTGTTCATATCTGCTACAGAAAGAAACCCATTTTTTTTCACACTGAGGTGAAAGCTCACTGCACTGTACAGAATTCTGTATACACAGGCATGACCACACTGGATGTTAAAAAAACATCATATCCTTTCACTTAGAACTGTTTATGAAACCAGTAAAAGAATTAGCAGATCTTAGATAGTATGTAAACGTTACTGTATTTCTCTTTCATCACTTTATGGAAGCTGTCTATATTTTGTGATTCCATAACACTTTTTTTTTTTTGTATGTTCGTTCCCTTTGGATTTATTTCACAATTTTAAAGAATTATCCTGCTTGCTCTTGTCTAATGGTGAAATAAAGTATTTCCATATCCATTTACAGATGTAGTTTATTACCTTTTAACCTTCAAAATCATTCATATACAGACATGCAAAAGTACACACATCCTACACTCAGGTAGAAGTACAGATACTCATGTTTTAAAAGACTCTGGTAAAAGTTAAAGTACTGACTACTCACTCAAGTTAAAGTAAAAAAGTTTGGGCTTTGACATGTACTTAAGTAAATATTAGCCATTATTACTACCTGTTTTAGTGTCACGCTGGTAACTGGATCTCACATCATATTAATATATTAATACAAAAGAATTTCACATTTTGTTATTTAATGAATGTATGAACAACCACCATATAGAACACAAGCAGAGAAAAGATGATAATGACCCTCTGTCTCATCCACGTTAAAACCAGAATTCTTGTTACCTTCTGCCCTGTTTATTGTTGGCTCCATAAACTCTAAATCTGTGGTGCGTGAATACCAGGAAATGATATGGAAATCATACACCAGTGGTAGACTGGAAAAGCTGTGCAATGACAAGAAACAGGTTGATGGGCAGAAAACAGCTTGCAATAGGCAAAAAATATTGATCATGTCACCAAATAGATTAAAACTAAAGAAACGAGCCTGGTTAGAAAAAGTAAGTAGTAGAAAGTACATATATTTGTGTAAAAAATATAATGAGTGAAAGTAAAAGTTGTCCGAAAAATAAATAGTGAAGCACTGATAACAGAAAAATCTACTTAAGTACAGTAACAAAGTATTTGTACTTTGTTACATCCATCTCTGGTCATATATATATATATATATATATATATATATATATATATATATATATATATATATATATATATATATATAAGTATTTAAAAATAAGTATTTGAAAACCCTGCTATTTTGCAAGTTCTCCCACTTAGAAATCATGGAGGGGTCTGAAATTGTCATCGTAGGTGCATGTCCACTGTGAGAGACATACAGCTGCAAATAAGTATTTGAACACCTGAGAAAGTCAATGTTAATATTTGGTACAATAGCCTTTGTTTGCAGTTACAGAGGTCAAACGTTTCCTGTAGTTTTTCACCAGGTTTGCACACACTGCAGGAGGGATTTTGGCCCACTCCTCCACACAGATCTTCTCTAGATCAGTCAGGTTTCTGGCCTGTCACTAAGAAACACAGAGTTTGAGCTCCTCCCAAGATTCTCTATTGGGTTTAGGTCTGGAGACTGGCTAGGCCACGCCAGAACCTTGATATGCTTCTTACAGAGCCACTCCTTGGATATCCTGGCTGTGTGCTTCGGGTCATTGTTATGTTGGAAGAACCAGCCTCGACCCATCTTCAATGCTCTAAATGAGGGAAGGAGGTTGTTCCCCAAAATCTCTCAATACATGGCCCTGGTCATCCTCTCCTTAATACAGTGCAGTCGCCCTGTCCCATGTGCAGAAAAACATCCCCAAAGCATGATGCTACCACCCCCATGCTTTACAGTAGGGATGGTGTTCTTGGGATGGTACTCATCATTCTTCTTCCTCCAAACACGTTTAGTGGAATTATGACCCAAAAGTTCTATTTTGGTCTCATGTGACCAAATGACTTTCTCCCATGACTCCTCTGGATCATCCAAATGGTCATTGGCAAACTTAAGATGTGCCTGGACATGTGCTGGTTCAAGCAGGGGAATCTTCCGTGCCATGCATGATTTCAAACCATGACGTCTTAGTGTATTACCAACAGTAACCTTGGAAACGGTGGTCCAAGCTCCTTTCAGGTCATTGACCAGTTCCTCCCGTGTAGTTCTGGGCTGATTTCTCACCTTCCTTAGGATCATTAAGACCCCACGAGGTGAGATCTTGCATAGAGCCCCAGTCTGAGGGAGATATGACAGTCATGTTTAGCTTCTTCCATTTTCTAATGATTGCTCCAACAGTGGACCTTTTTTCACCAAGCTGCTTGGCAATTTCCCCGTAGCCCTTTCCAGCCTTGTGGAGGTGTACAATTTTGTCTCTAGTGTCTTTGGACAGCTCTTTGGTCTTGGCCATGTTAGTAGTTGGATTCTTACTGATTGTATGAGGTGGACAGGTGTCTTTATGCAGCTAACGACCTCAAACAGGTGCATCTAATTTAGGATAATAAATGTAGTGGAGGTGGACATTTTAAAGGCAGACTAACAGGTCTTTGAGGGTCAGAATTCAAGCTGATAGACAGGTGTTCAAATATTTGCAGCTGTATCATACAAATAAATAGTTTAAAAATCATGTATTGTAAAATCTGGATTTTTTTTTTAGATTGTCTCTCACAGTGGACATGCACCTACGATGACAATTTCAGACCCCTCCATGATTTCTAAGTGGGAGAACTTGCAAAATAGCAGGGTGTTCAAATACTTATTTTCCCTCACTGTATATATATATATATATATATATATATATATATATATATATATATATATATATATATATATATATATATATATTAGTATGAATGTATTTTTTGGAAACAGTATAAGGAAATTGGTCTGCAGCACAATATATTATTTATAAATTATTATATAAATGTTGCTAAAAATGTGAATTAAAGCAATAAAAATATACTTGTTCTGTTTACTTCCTTTTCTCATATTTGGGTAATTCTAGAGTTGGAAATTTTGCTGAAGCATTTTTTCCTCCTTTTTTTTTTTGGCTTGTGGTTCATAGTGTTGGTTTAAATGTTTATCGGTGAATTGCTAAATGAATGCTCCTCTAAGCAACACCCACTAAATGAACCATGACAATTTTACTTAAAATGACACAGCAATTTACTCCCCAAATCATACTCCCCAGTTTGCACATGAAAATGACTGCTATCATCAGATATAAATGTTATCACAGTATAAAACGTAATTCTTCCTAACACATTTTCACCAAAAGTTCATTATAACTGCCTCACTAACAAACAAACCATGTTGAATGAATATCCATGGTTGTGTGAGTGGGTGTGATGTGGAGGTGAAAGGACTTTTCACTTCAAATTCTGGAAACAAATATAAAAACTTTCATTTTTACATATACTTGTGCAAGTAAATCTGCTTTTAGTTTGAAGATATCAAACATTTTTGTATTTTGTTGAATGTTTGAATATTGTATGAGTATTCAGCACTTTTTGGGCAGCACAAGGAAACAAGGAGCATGTCCTAACTGTAAATGCAGCACCATGTGCTCACACTATACAGAACACACAAGGTCATTCCACACTTGGACACACTTGCACCCCTCCCTCTCTTTTGGTCTTCTCACTACATATCCAGCATGCTTAAAAGTGCACTACGAAGTTTGTGTAACACTAAATCCAAAACCACTTTTTTTGCTGTGTGAATCTAGTAGTGATTTCTTCAGCCAGAGAACTTGTACAAAAAAAATACATTATGAACCACACTACACCAATGAAATACATAAATCTCTATTGTTAGTCTTTAGTCACCTATAGGTCAATGGTCCTGTTCTTCATCCTTTCACAGTAGGTTCAGATCTGTGTGATAATAAGCTCCCCGGCTGCAGCTTTTCCCTCCAGAGCGGAATCCGCTGATGGAGCTGATCCTATAGATTATACGCTCAGCACCCAGGATACAGTCCAAAACCCCCAGCTTTCTCTTTCTCTGCACCTGCATTTGATCAGAAATTCATTTATGGACTTATCGACTTGCAGATCTGTTCCTTTTTCAGTCTGCAATCTGCTTATAGAATGTGAATTCAGACTGTGTAATATTTCAGCAAATTTAAAATTCAATGACTAAGAAGAAAGATTCTATGAAGGTGCAAACATATACTGTATACACACAGACATATTTATACACATATACGTTTGTTTATATAGAGTATATGTTGGCACCTTTTGTTCACACACACACATTTTGTTCACATTGCTAAAGAAGATGAAGTGTGGAAAGCATGTTAAAGTCAATACACACACACACACACACACACACACACACACACACACACACACACACACACACACAAAAACCCATTTGGAACAGAATTTTGGGTTCATTATAGACTGCTTGGTTGTCTTTACATATCCCTCCTGTCAGTCCCATTAAAGTCCATCATCTTATCATCTCATCTTATCTCATCTTGTGTGCTTATAAAGGAAGACCTGGCAGAATCCAGTGCTAAGATGCCCTGCATCTGCAAATATTTGTGCTTTAGGAAATATTTTATACAAAATAGCAAGAATTATACAAAGAATGTGGAATTGTATCGTAGACGGCAAACTTCAGCTCAACTATACTAAAAGCAATGGTGTTCAGATGTCTGACCGATTTGTGGCGCATTAAATTAAGTTAGATAAATATAAAAATGACCCACTTTACAAGTATCTTGGCTATTTTCGCTAAGAAATATGAATCTCCATAAATTATTTTAAGTTATTTAAAATAATTTATGGAGATGAATCTATTGTTTAATCTCCATAAATTATTTCAAATGAATTAAAATGACATGCTCAGTGACACTCTAAGGGTCAGCGGGAGGAATATATTAGATTACAGATAATAGATTGTGAAATCCATTGATGTTGACTGGACATTTTTTTTTGTAATCTTCATCACCCCATTTTCCCTGTCCAGAATCCCTATTAAGTATATTAAAAGCATCTCATGCATTTTCCCCAAACACTTTCAACTACTAATCTTATTCTATTCTGACTGCAATCAAAAAGTAATAAGTAAAAAAAAAAAAAGAAAAAAAATTTTATTACACATATTAGTAAGTGCTTAATTAATGTGTTAACATGCACACCTGAGAGCAAAAGCTACACACATCAAGTCACACCTTGCTCTTAAAAATAGTTATACCTGTCACACAATAATTTACATGTTTTTAAAAAACATGGAGAGAATATGCTTTCATCAGCTAGAGTGCAGCTTTACAAAAGGAATTAACAATTATTTTGAACCATTTAACGTGTTTAAATAAGTAGGATGATTTTTCTCATTCCAATGAGTCTAAACTTTTAAAATTCATTTTGACAAGATTTCCCTGACTAAACAGGTCCTAAACATGTTCCAGTATAACAATACACCTGTGCACAAAGCAAACTCTATGATATGTTTTGCCTTGCCAAGATTGGAGTGGAGGAACCTGTATGTCCTGCACATATTCATGATCTCAACACCATTGGGATAAACTGCTAGTGGAAAGCCTTCCCAAGAGAATGGTGGTAAAGCAGCAAAGTAAACCAAAACTGGAATGAGATGTTCACATATGTGTGTGATGGTCCACAAACTTTTGGCTGCACAGTGTAATCATTAGACAAGTTAACTCAATCAGCTCGTGACTAAAAGCTGGCAGAGGTGGAAAGTAATGAACTACATGTACACTCATTACAGTAATTGAATGCATGGTTCACTGTGAAGGTATTTTTTTTTAAGTATAATTAAATCAGGAATCATGCGTTTACCTAAGTGTAAAAAAATTATCTAATCAACTCTAAATTTATTTCACTACAGTGTGTTAATGACTGCCAAATTATCCAGGGCAAAAACCCACAGAGATGTCCGCATTTTACAGCTCAGTATCCAAACTGTGGAAATGTGTATAGGTAAGCCTTTAGTTAGCTGCTAAACCTATATATATATATATATATATATACCGTATTTTTCGGACTATAAGCCGCTACTTTTTTTCCACGTTTTGAAGCCCGCTGCTTAAACAACGAAGCGGCTTATTTATGGATTTTTCCTGCGTTTTTCCCGGTTTCACAAACTTCAAGCCAAAAAAACTAAACGACATAACATTAGACCAATGAAATTTCCGAACGGAAACGAAAAAACGCACCTCACCTGTGTTCTGAGCTGCACGGCATCAGGAGAAAAAAATACACGACTACACAGACACAAGAAACAGTAAAACACATGATACAATTCTGAATCGTATCCTTTATTCATAAACCATCTAAATAAATAGAGATCTACGGTGACTGTATTACATAGCATTATTTATCTCTTACATGAAACAGAGGTGCCTCTGACTATGTGTTACTGTTACTACATATTATTCTTCATTTTACATGATTTTTTAAAATGACATAAGCTAAAGCAATAATATTAAGATAGCTAAAATAAATAAATGTTAAATATTTATAGATTATTCCAAACTTAAAACTACCAAAAGCACATAACCTACCTACTTTACTGCCTACTCAAGCTTATTATTTTTCATGGAGAATGCAAAGGCATTTAAAACTAAGAATTAAATAGCAGAGATACTGTAAATAACTATTTATCAGTGTTAAAGAGGTAACACACAATACATAGAATACATTCTGCATACTCTATATACAGAATATGTTGCACATACTGTATGAAAATACTATAATCTATAATGCAATTTAGGTTGGATCCACATAACTGAGGTAAATTTAACAGATGTGATATTTTTGTCTTACAGAGACACAATGTTAGGTTACATTTATCACACCACTGCAAAGCTAATTGTTATATAAAACTCACTTAAATAAGAAGAAGTAAGACTCTTCTTCAATCCCAAATCTATGCCTTATTAATAATATTAAATTAAATAATTTGAAGACCAACAGACTTTTATAACTCACAGATGAAATAGTGCAGCTGGTGAAATATGCTGCAGTAGGTGGAAGCATCAACTCTTTTTGACATGCAGAATATACATTATATGTTATTTCCATAATATTGTTAAAAATAAATATGATTCATGCTCTAGTCAGATTTATTTTTGCCATAGAATTGCTCAGTATAGTTTGACATGCTGCTTAATACAGTAGTAATATGGTTTTGCACATAACCTGCTGGTGTGCCAAGATCAGCAAAGTTGCCATATTTAACTGCCTGTAATGATGCCCTTCACTATTTGAGTCCTTCTCATTTCAATATAAACCTGCCAAGGTTTCTAATATCCAAGGTCTTCCACTGTATAAGGTAGGTTCTTTTCACCACTGATGATTTAACTCCTGTAACTTCATATTAAAACACGATAAAATTGTTGTTTAATGATTAGCTAGCTTAGTGTGTTATTATTAGTTAATGTTAAGACTCTTTAAAAGCAAATAAAACACTAATGGTGACCTAATCTCCCTCCTAAACTCCTGCTTACTTAACGATTCACAAAATTCTGAAATTGATCATTTTAAATGAAGTAGCAATTCTAAAGATAGACTTCCACTGCACCAGTAATATAGTCACCCACAAGAGTAAGTCAGAGTTAGCCTTCCATGAAGAAGGTTAGGACATGTTTGTATACTCAAGAAAGGCCAGTTCATTTATTCTGAATGGCACTCAGCTTGCAAGTCAAAGCAGATGACCTGAAAAATAGCAGATAGATAGCCTTACCTTTGCTTTATAGAAAACGGGTAGGGTCTTGGGCATTGCAATTTTACAATCTTTCTTGATGATCTCCCTGTCTGAATGAGAAAACCTGATACAAGGTTAATACTTCCAGGTGAAGAGTAACAGGGTATATTTGTTATGTTAATGTCTGTTCTGACAAATAATTATCTGACCAGTACACTATTGTTGCAGTCACTTTCTGAAATACAATATATCCAACACACTACTGAACATTAAAACATTATTAAAACATTATTTACTGAGTTGATTTCTCATGTAATTATGAGATCATTGTGTTTCTATTGTTTTAGGTTTTGTATTCATTTGTAATGATTAGCAGTGGTGTTTTGTTATTTATTTAATCACCCCAATATTACAGTGTAAAGAACCCTAGTTCAATTAACCTATGTGACTTCTGAGATTTCCATCTTGTAGTTCCCACTGTCTGCATGGAAACAGGCAAGCAGTAGTATTCATGATTCTCTAAGAGGATTAGTCAATTATTCTTTCTAACACATCTATTCCATTAATCACACTCTGAGTGTATCCTGGAAATGATTCAGGAGTAAGTGGATTTTTTGGAGGTCATCCATCTGTTACATCCATTACAGGATAATGTCTGATAGAATACACTAGGCAAATGTGGGATAAATGTATTTTCTTTTCCTGTTTGTCCTGTCATTCTTCTGCATTTCTGTACTGTTAATGGTTACTATGATAAATTACCACACAATTAGCTGTAATTATAAGCAGTATGCCAATGTACACTGACTGAGCTCTTTATTTGGAATACTAATATATGCAAACATGTACATACTTTGCTCTTAAAACCGCCTCAAATCTTCATGCCAAGGATGCTGGAAATCCTTTTAAGATTCTGGTCCATGTTAACATGATTATATTACACGGTTCTGCAGATTTTTCAGGGGTACTTTCATGCTGCAGGCCTTCCAGTTCTAGTTCCCAAATGATTCCTTACCTCTGCTTTATAGAAAACCTGTAGGGTCTTGGGCATTGCAATTTTACAATTTCCCTTGATGATCTACCTGCCTGAATGAGGAAAAAATAATAATAAAAAGGTTTCTTCCCAAAAGGTTACTACTAAATTCGGTGACTAGGAAGGCCACTGAAGAACACTGGACTCACTGTGATGTTAATGAAGCTACTTTTGCTTTGTGCCATAGTGAATTATCATAATGAAAGTAGCCATTAGAAGATTAATTTGTAAAATAAAAATAAATTGTGGCTATAAAAGGATGCACATGGTCAGCAAAATACTTAAATTGACTGTGGCAGTCAAGCAATGATTAACTGGTATTAACAGGCCCAGAGTATGCCAAGAAAACTTTCCATACACTAATACACCTAAACCTGCTTACGCCGACAAATGTTGAAAACCAATTTTGTATAGTCTTTAAAAGCTGAAGACATAAACGTTATATTTCTCATGTGCTCATTGTTGTGCCACAGTCAGCGTCCACGTCGAAGCGCGATATTCCTATTCCAAACTGCTGGGTATTAAGATACACGGTAGGGACGTAGTAGCGTCAAGCTAATTACAGGCTTAGCGCGTCAAGGCGAAGCCTTCAGAGGGCTAACTACCCTGCGAACATCGGCAGACTAACGTGTTGTGACGAGTCTAGTATTCTCCGTACTCAGCCATGTCGACGGTCATCCCCCCCACCAAAGGGAATGAGTCGAAGATCAGGAAGGTTGCATCCCACCCGTGTCCATCATCATGTGGAGCAACCATCTCGGGCAGGGACCCTCACCCTATGTGCATCATGTGCATGGGCCCGAAGCACGCTCAAACGTTGCTCGCGGACTCGCAAGCATGTGCATGTCTCGTTACTGGTCTAGCCCCTTCAAGAGCAAGCTTCCCGCAAAAGGGTGCTCCAAGCTGGAGATTCAAGGGATGGAAGAGCTGGGGTTGGCGGGACCCCCAGCTGTGGAGCCTTTGGTGGCTTATCACCTCCATCCGAATCGGCGTTTATCTCTGCCTCCTCTCAAATTGTGCTGCCTGGAAAAATAGAGAGATTGACGGCGTCCATTTATCAGAGGATGTATAAATACGCAGCGCAGTCAGTGTGCTCTGGGACCCGCTACTTTGGGATGAGATCTGTGTGGTGAACGTCCCAGTCATGCGCTCTTCACGAGGCGCAGTTTAGGGCTGCAGCCACGTGATGGGCTTGGCTGTGTCAGGTGAGAGAGCGTTGTGGCTTAACCTGTCAGGCTTGGGTGACACACAGAAAGCAGAAGTCATGGATGCTGCTTACGACCCCGTTAAAGGTCTGTTCGGTCCAGCTCTAGAAAAGATGAGAGAAACCAGCACCCTCAGAAACAGGAGGACGAAGCATTCAACCTCTGTTTGCCTCGTAAGCTGTCTCAGAACCCGCCCCCTCAGCCAGCGCGACGGGGTTTTGCCGCAGCCGCGGCTGCATGAGGGAGACCGATGAGCGCGAGGAGTCAGCAAGCTGGTCAACGTCCGAGATCGGATGGCTCGGGACCGTGGGGAAAGCATCGCATCCAAGCCGCGGGCTGAGGGCGATGTGTTCAAGAATAAAAAACACAATAAATGTGGCACTTTCGCATCCAGGCGATCAGCCGAGGGCGATAGTGTGCAAAAATTCCAATAATTCAGCGTGCACCCCCCTAGTTTTACCGCTGGAGGGCATGCTCGCTCTGCCAGCAGAGCCCAGTGCGGCGACGGTTGTGACGTCATCAACGTGTGACCAGAGTTGTGTACGCGGGGGTTCCCTTTCTGCGCGCCTCGTCAATTGGCGTGTTAAGCACGATTTCACAGGGATACAGGCTTCAATTCGCAATGAAACCACCCAGATTCAACGGTGTGTTGGTCTCGGTGGCCGAAGGAGAGTCGGCTCGCGTCCTAATGGCCGAGATTGACTCTCTTTTGAGCAAAAGGGCAATCCGAGTTGTTCCGGAGGCAGAAAGCCGTCAGGGTTTTTACTCCCGGTACTTTGTGATCCCGAAGTGAGGAAGCACATCTCTTCGTCCGATCTTGGACTTGCGTGTGTTAAACAAGCACCTGAGAAAATATTCATTCAGAATGTTGAGACACAAAGCACTCTGTCGGTTGATCCGTCCAAACAATTGGTTTTTGACGATCGATCTATCAGACGCATATTTTCACATAGACGTTTACCCGTCACACCCCGTTTTCAGACGAGGACTATGGTCCCGTTCCGAGTGTGCCTATGAATGCTGGGTTTAATGGCGTTAGTGATTTCTGTGGCGCGTCTGGGACTTCTCATGATGAGAAATTTTCAGAGATGGATCGTGCAGTTGCGCTTATGTCCCCGACGTCATCTCAATTGGCAGGTCAAAATAACGTATGCGTGCGTCTAAGCGTTGGCAGTGTTTCTAGCACTGAAACATTTTCTGGTTTTCATAAAGGGCCAACATGTGTTGGTGAAAACAGACAATTCCACAGTGGTCGCGTACATCAACCGGCAGGGTTGTCCCTCCAGCTGCATCAGTTAGCGAGGAAACTGATAATGTGGTGCGACACGATGCTTTTGTCCATCAGAGCGACTCATGTTCCAGGCATATGGAACAGGGGTGCAGATCTGTTTTTCAGGGGAAACCCAGGTTGTGGAGCAGATATGGCAGCAATACGGCCGGGCTGCCGTAGATCTCTATGCCTCGCAAGAAAACGCTCAGTGTCCTCTGAACTTTTCTCTAAGGGACAAAGATGCACCGTTGGGTGTGGATGCGTTAGCCCACCCATGGCCAAATGTTCTTCTCTACGCATTCCCTCCACTGAGCTTGATTTCCATCAGAGGACAACGGCTGTCCCACTAGATTGTGGAGACTATATCTCTAGCGTATGAATGCTGTGGTTCTCAGGCACCTGCGGGTCTGAGGGCCCACTCTACTAGAGGGATGGCGACATCATGGGCCCTACTTAAGGGAGTTTCTGTTCAGGAAATTTGTGCGGCGGCTGGTTGGGCTACGCCACACACCTTTGTGCGGTTTTATAGACTAGTTGTGTCTAAGTCAGCCTTGGCACATGCAATGCTGAGTGCCAGATGTCCTGAGCCCATGTGATTGGGTGTAGCGGGATCATGTGCAATCCGGAAGTGGTCTATATCTCCCATATTGAAACACAGAGCGAAGTTAGAAAAAGAACGATGAGTTACTTAACGTAATCCCGGGTTCTTTGATAACAGAGTGAGGTGTTTCACCAGCACTTCCCTCCTTGCACGGGGACGGAAAGAAATCTCGCTGCAATGATGTAAGAAGGGGTCAACCTGAGGGATAAAGGTGGGGTGGAGCCTGATCTCAGGTCGACCTGTCTTGAAAGACAGACGTGGTGTCATAAGAGCTTCCGTAGTTGGTCACGCCCAAAGCGATTCCCATAGTGAAACACCTCACTCTGTTATCAAAGAACCCGGGATTACGTTACGTAACCCATGTGAGAATGCCTTTATTTTTCTTAATTAACAAAATTTAAATCAAAATCAAATGAATATTTGCTGTAACTACCTTTTGGCTTACACAAAAAACCCAATTCCTAATTCTTATTTTTGCATACTTTGTACCCTTGCAAAAGTCAGGATCAGAGTCACGTGTATGATTAACTAATGATACCAAGCAGGCTCTAATGATCAATTTTATATGTAGGGTGACACAGAAACAGCAATGTAGGGGGATTTTATCTGGGTAAAAAACAGCCAAACAAACTCTAGTGCTACTAAGGTAAGGTTGTGCAGGACAGTTTCATGTCACAGGTCACACACCATGGCAACTAGACACAAGGTACTGCATTAGTGAGTTCCTGCATCAACAACGCTTTGGGAATGCTTCAACGTTGTCCATGCTCTGAATCACGTGTGTAATCTTTCCAACGGAGAGTCACAACTAGAAAATTATAAAACTGCTAGATCCAGTGTCTTCTTTAAGGGTTCGGAAGCACACCTTTTAACGTTTTCTTCCCAATGCTTAAAGAGCACTACACTTCGCCTCTCTTCCTCCGAAGGAGGAAAGGCTGTCAGATGTACCAGAGGTCAGTCTCGACAGACTGACACACTTGAAACTACCTGGCAGTCTGGGAGTCTCTGCCAGATGTGTCTCGATGGGTCCTGCAAACTGTAGACAGAGGCTATATGATTCAGTTCAGGTCTTGTCCTCCCTGCTCTGGTCATGGAACAAGAGGTAGAGACACTCTTGAGGAAGGAGGCCATCGAGTTGGTCCCTCCATCAAACAGATAATCTGAGTTCTTTAGCTGGGACTTTATAATTTCCAAAAAGGACAGGGGGTTACGTCCTATTCTAGATCTACGTCAGCTGAAGCGCTCACTATTAAGGCTCAGGCTCAAGATGCTGACCCTGAAGCAGGTTGTGTCTCAAATCAGATCTGAAGACTGGTTTGTCACGATAGATCTAAATGATGTATTCATTCTACCTTCCCACAGGAAATTCCTGAGGTTTACTTTCTGGGCCAAAACTTACCACTACCAGGTGCTTCCATTGGGTTGTGCTCTCACCCTTTACTTTCACAAAATGCTTGATTGAGACTTTGACCATGCTGAGGCTCCAGGGCATCCAAATTCTGAACTATATGGATGATTTGGTTGATATTAGCTCAATCAAAGTTTTGATGTCGTTCTTGCCTGTATAAAGGAGCTGGGGCTTAGACTAAACACCAAGGAGAGTGTTCTTTCTCCAATACAGAGATCCAGCATCTTAGGTAGTATGGGATTTGACCATTATGGACAGTTCTGGAGAGAGTTTGTCGGGACAGAGCCCGTCTTCTCCTGGTGGCCCCTTAGTGGCCAGGCAGACCATGGTTTGTGGAACTGGTGGCTCTTCTCATACAACCTCCTTGGGAGATTCCTCCCAGGAAGGATCTTCTCTTCCAGGCAGGGGCACCCTGGATCAAGGGGCACAGCTCTTAGCTGCTGGTCTCCACGAGGTCGTATGCTACTAAATGGCACCTGTTCTCTGTGTGGTGCGAGTATCACCAGGACCCAATTAACTGCCAGTACTGAAGTTCCTTCAGGAGCAGTTCACCGCAGGGTTGTCTGACAAGTGACTTGGTGACAAGTTTTCTGCGCAGAGGCTGAGGCCCGGGTGCCTGTGTGGGACTTGGCCGTTGTTTTGGAAGCCCTGTCTAAGCCTCCCTTTGAGCCCTTAGCCGAGGTAACCCTTAGGATTCTTTTAGTCCCCAAAGAGGAATGAGGACCTTCAGGCTCTCTCTGTGGCTCTGTCCCTCCTGGAGTTCACCCCAGGTATGGCCATTGCCTTTCTGTACCCCAGACTGGGGTATGTTCATAAGGTGCCCTTGGTTCTGCCCCGACTTGTCATGCTGCAGGCAATCTATTCTTCTCCTTTTCAGGCCCCTGACCAGGAGAAGCTAAACTGACTGTGTCCAGTGCGAGCACTGGATACATATGTTTTCAGGACAGATCTGTGATGGAAGTCGGACATATAAAAACAAAAAAGGGCTCCCTGTGACCAAGCAGACCCTCAGCAGGTGGATTGTGGATGCCATCTCATCCTCATATGAGTCCTCTGGTCTCCCAGCATCTTTCGGTGTCAGAGCGCACTAGTTCCCCTCCAAGTCATTTGCAATGCTGCAGGCTCTATAACTTTGACTTTAGAGACACTTCTGGCTCCTCCGTACTTCGGTCTAGCTGTGCCCAACCACACTAGGTAGGGACTGGTCAGTCTGGCGTGAATAGACTCCCATTCCCAAAGCGTTGTTGACCCAGCTCCAATTCCTGAAAGGGAACGTCTCTAGGTCACGTATGTAACCCAGGTTCCCTGAGGAAACGAGACACTGCATCTCCAAGTCACACTCCCTGCATCCCTGGGGCACTTCCTTCCCTTTCAGAAGCAAGCATCAGCTTCACTGTTTGTGGGTTTTATAGCCCCATGGTCATGGCATTACCCCGCCAGTGAAGTTGCGCTTCTCTGTTGTTGACGCAGCATTTTGTTCCCTCAGGTAACCTGGGTTACATACATAACCTAGAGATGGTCTTTCGCAGGCAAAGATTTTAAAGCAGACTTGAGTTTCAAGATGTGCTGTTAGAGCTATTTAAAAAAAACAAAAAACAAAGAAATGGTTAATTTGAGGACCATAGATGCCTTGATTGTGCAAAGAAACTTAACAAGAAAACTTAAACCAGTGACACCCAGATACACCCATTTACTGTCTGGAGGACTCTGGCCATAATTAGTCTTTATACTAAAATTGCAGCTAAAAAGCCATGCCTCCGACATGGAAACAAGGCAAATCAATTCAACTATGAATGAAAACACAGGAAAACAGGTGGACTGATGAAAATATTTGGTTGTAGTAGGAGGCAAGTTTGCCAAAGAGCTGAAGAGTGGTACAATAATGAGTGTCTGCAGGCAATAGTGAAGCCTAATGGAGGTTTCCTGCAAGTTTAGGGCTGCATTTCTGCAAATGTCCTCAATGCTGAGAAATACAGGCACTGATCAATCATGATACGTTACCATGATACAGATTATCTCTCATGCAATACCATCGGTGAGGCATCCCACATTTAGGCCCACATATATTTTGCAGCAGGATAATGACCCCAAACATACAGCCAATGTCATCTTTAGCATAGAAATGAACAATGAGTACTGGAAGTAATAGTTTGGGCTCCCACAGAGCCCTGATCTCAATGTCATCAAGTCTGTCTGGGATTACATGATGATGCAGTAGGATTTGAGGCAGCCTACATCCCAGATGTTTGGAACAACCTACCTGCCAAGTTCCTTCAAAAACTGTGTAAAAGTATACCAAAACCGACAAAAAGAATTGATGCTAATTTGCAGGCAAAGGGTGGTTATGATAAATATTGATGAATATTGAAATATTCCACAACTATTAAAAGCTTTTATGCATTACTGTACAATTTCTCTTTCAGGGAAGGCAAAAGCAATTCATTTTCTCTAAAACCATACAGATGGTTGACAAAATAAAATAAAAGCTGGAATAAGTAAGTAGAGAAACATCACAGACATGTAATGCATGATACAATTAAGCAATTAACCTCCTACCATGCTCTATGGCGTATGAATATAATCTCAAGCAAGCCTAGTTATTCTTAATTGTGGATCAAGACTAAAGAATGTAAAAGACCTAAAAAATCTGACTTTGAAAGAATGCTTATTATTAGGACCAGAGAGCATGTTTCAGTTACTGGAAGACTGACTAAAGTGACATCTTCATTTTGAACGATGAGAATGAAGTCTGTAAATAGGGCTGGATGTTGTGGTTGAACACACATATTTACTGATTGTGATGGTTGTGAGAAATTGCTTTTCAGGTGACTGAGAATGTCAGTGCATGACATGATCAGACTGTCAGCAAGAAAGCCCCTCATTACAATGATGAATGCACATTTGAGAGTTTGGTGGTATGAAAACCACAGGCACTGGAGACAAAAAGTGATATTTTCAAATGAGCTATCCTTCACCAAATGCGTGACTGCTTGACTCCTGCTGTGGCTCTGTTATGCTATGTAGGACTGAGCTCCTCTACCTTCAGAGGATCATTACAAATATATACAAATTTCTCTGACTGATTTATGCTATAATTAAACAGAATTGACTATTTCCAGAGATCTACCCCATCCACAGGGTATAAGGGTTCACAGATTGGTTTAATAAAGATAAGATTGATGTAACTCATATGATATGGGTTTTGCAGTAGCAACTGTAGATCTCAAGCATCATCAAATCACCAATTGGGGAAATATCTTTTGGAGGTTTTGGTGTTTGTCTCTCCAGTACATTTTCAGAAGACACATTCAAGCAGTTATGTTGGCACCTTAAAAAAACACTTTATTTTGGTTTCTTGGAAACTTTCCACCAATCAAACATTACATAACATAAAGTAACATTCTACAATGAGGAGCTTGAATATTCAGGATGATATAGAACTCCTATCACACATTTGCATGTTCAATCATCCTCATACTGATTAGTCACACCTGTTTCCAGTTACACACTCATCACAGCCACAATTTAAATGGACTCTAATTTATTTAGCACATTAATAAAGTAATTTCTTCAGTTGACATTGTTCACTGCTGTTTATCAAGCATTCGTTTTTTTTTTGTTTGTTTGTTTTTGACCAATGCTTGCTTTATGCTTACGGTAAATTTGCCTGGCTGATTATTTAAAATACATCATCTTAATCTGCATTTGCATCCACTATCTTTCTCATTACATAAAATTAAGGCTGTATTCCTAGCATAATAGTCATGTGATCACCTCCCATTTTGAATTCTATGGATTTACATATCAGTACCTAATAAATAAATAATCTGTTCTTTATAACGTCTTAAATATTTTATAAATACAACCTCAGAAGTACAACATGACGTATTACAATGTAATTTTTTTTTTTTATAAAAATAAACCCAAAATGGAGAAACTATGTGTGAAAAGTACCCTTAAACCATGTGTAAAAAATATAGTACATATTATGATTCAATAGCTTGTACAGTAGAATTACCTTTAGCAGAATAACTGGAAGTAATAATTTTTAGTATGACTTCATTCATCTTTCATGTTGTGGAAGAAAGTCTCTAGGTTAGGTATGTAACCCTAGTTTCCTGAGGGAACAAGACGCTGCGTCGCAACGCTTTCGGAATGCTTCCATGTTGTCCATGCTCTAAATCATGTGTGTAATCTGTCCAATGGACGGCGGGGTGACGTCATATCCAGGAAGCTATAAAAAGCACATGGAGTGAAACCAAAGGCAGCTTCTGTAAAGGAGAAGCAAGCACTGCAGGGATGCCAGCAGTGTCGCATAGAGACACAGTGTCTTTATGCAGAAAGGAAATGGCTACAGAGAGGGCCTGTAAGTCTCCAACTGTCTTCAGAAAGCAAATGGCCAATAAGAACACAGTCTTAACTGTGAAGTGCCTCCAAGATGCCTCAGCCAAAGGCTCGAAGGGGGCTCAGACAGAGCATCCAGCACAACGGCCAGGTCCCACCCAAGCACTCTGGGTCACACCGGGGCCCTCAGCCTAGTGCCACGCATTATTCTGCGCAGTGATTTCCCTGCAACTGGGGCATGATACGCCAAAATGGTGTACGCTTAAACTTTTGGAGCCAACCCTTGGTGAACTGACCTTGAAGGAATTCCAGCACTGAACCAACCAGGCAGTGAACTGGATCCAAATGGTGGTGCTCACACCACACATTGAACAGGCGCCATCTTGCGGCATACGACCTGCTCATGGAGAGAGCTCTAGAGTGGAGAATGATCTCTACCACCTTGGTGGAGAGACTGAAACCTCTGAGCTGTACCACCTCTGGGGCCACAGTCTCCACAACTCTAGGTGGGGGTGAACTATCGTGCCACCTGCTTGAAAGACGAGATCCCTCCTCAGAGGAATCTGCCTAGGAAGGGCGCTCGAGGAGGGTTACCAGGTCTGCAAACCATGGTCTGCTC
Source organism: Silurus meridionalis (assembly GCF_014805685.1). Classification (NCBI taxonomy): domain Eukaryota; kingdom Metazoa; phylum Chordata; class Actinopteri; order Siluriformes; family Siluridae; genus Silurus; species Silurus meridionalis. Next base: position 8,103,651 of record NC_060893.1, on the reverse strand, counting down.
GGCCACCTTGGGGTCACCAGAAGGAGAGGACTTCATCTCAGCGAACTCTCCCCAGACCTCCCAGGAGCAACGCAACAGGGGAAAGGCATACAGGTGTAGCCTTGGCCACGCCTGAGCCATGGCATCCAGCCCTTGGCATCAAGATGTGAACAGGTCTACTGAACTTTGCTGAATCTCTCCTAAAATCTGCTCCACCACATGATGATAGAGCTGCCATTCCCCCGGGTCTCAAACCCTGCCTCAACAGAATGTTTGCTGCTTCGTTCAACCGGCCCAGGATGTAAGATGCTCTCAAAGACAGCCAGCATCTCTAGGCAACTGATGTGTCATAGTAGATGTGGCCCTTAAGGGTATCAGTCTTTCGAGACTGACTCTGGTATGCCTGTAGCAGAAGCAACACCCTGATGTGGCTCTGGTAGCCTTAAAGGAGGTGGCAAGTGATACTGGGTCGAAACCTAGGAGGATGCTCTCTAGAGATGGCTGTGCCCTGAAGCACATTCGGTGGCAGGGTTAACGGACCAGGTCCCTGAGGGAGCCGGGACGGGGCGGGCACCAAGTAATGCTGTGCAGCACTCCTCTTAATGGTCAAAACCACAGAACGTCCTATGTCAGGACTTTTTGGTTGAAGCCCCTTCTATTGAAAATGACCGTCTTCAGTATTCCTGACAGGGGGATTGCATGATGTGACGCTTCGTTTCTGTGCCTTATTATGGGAGGTGCTGGGTTGATCTTGGGGCTGCGCCCGGTGAGCAGCCTCATGAGAGCAGTGTGGGAGTTACCGATGTAATGCCGCAGCTTGTTTTTTACCCCCCTGAAACCTCTCAACCACTGCGTTAACGGAAATTGTCAAAAGGCCAGTGAGTGTAAGGGCGCGTCCAGCAGTACAACCCTATCTCTGTCAGACATGTCCAACAAGGTGAGCCATAGGTGTCTCTCGGTGGAGACCAGGGTGGCCATGGACCAGCCAACTGCCTATGCGGTCTCTTTGTTGGCTCTGAGAGCCAGGTCCGCCGTATGGTGGAGCTCTTGAACCTGGCTGCCTGAGGCACCTTCCACATCCAGCTTTTGCGGCAGCATGTTACATATGCAGCACAGCCATGGTGAACCAGCTGAAGCGTAAGCCTTCCCCACGAGCGCCAACGTATTGCAAAGGCCAGCATCTTTATATCTCGTGGCATCTCTCTATAACCCTGTTCTTTCAGCCTAATGATGTATGAGTATAACGCTGCTTTGGAATTAAATGGGCAGGCTGAAAAAGTCAGGCTTACTGAATGGAAGGACTCTCTTCTCACTGGCCGGTCAAACTAGATCGAGCTTGGCGACGGCACGAGTCACAACCTCCATGAGCTTCTCGACCTTGGTGTTGCAAAGCGCGCCCCCCTCTTTAGAATAAGAGAGGTGGAGCTGCAAGCTATCATCACAGGGGAAAGAAACCACCGGAAGGCATGCCTCCGAAGCCTGTCAATGAGTGCTGGACCAAGGTGAGGTTGGAGATAAGGACAAACCCATCTCGAAACCCTCTGCAATGTTTATTCACGACCCCCAGGAACTGCTACGCCACTTTGCCTCGGAAAGAGCGGGGCCAGAACCACGAGAAGTGAGGGCACCCTCCTTGCACAGTGCTCCCTTCGAGAACCCACTAAGCATGCTCTGCTCCCAAGCAAGCCACACACAAGCTGCATGTATCCCCCCGATATAGCGGGGGCAGGGAGGAACACAAAGCCAGAAGGTGTGCTTAGCTTTCTTAGTTGTCTTCATATTTTTCTTTAGACAAACAATAGACAAACGATTCAACAAATATACACACAGAGTGCTAAATAAACACACAGAAGCTGGCGCCAGTTTTACATTTACATTTGTGGCATTTAGCAGACGCCCTTATCCAGAGCGACGTACAAAAGTGCTTTGAGTCTCTAGTAATGAATAAATCTACACTGGTACGCAATATTACAAACTTAATATAAATATAACTCGAATTCTACAAACTTGGAAAGTGCGAATGTAGGTATTTCAGGAAGAGGTAGGTTTTCAGTCGTCATTTGAAAATAGTCAGGGACTCTGCTGTACGGACATCTAGGGGAAGTTCATTCCACCACCTCGGTGCCAAAACAGAGAAGAGCCTTGAAGTGTACTTACCTCTCATTCTGAGAGAAGGAGGTACCAGTCGAGCAGTGCTGGAGGATCTCAGACAGCGTGGTGCAGTGCGAGATGTGATGAGGTCACTGAGGTAAGATGGTGCTGGACCATTTTTGGCCTTGTAGGCAAGCATCAGTGTTTTGAATCTGATACTCCAGGTGCTTTTCATAGCTTCCTGGTCGTGATGTCATCCCACCGGTGACGCCGTGCCTTTCATTGGACAGATTACACACGTGATTCAGAGCGTAGACAACGTGGAAGCGTTCCCTAAGCATTGCAACGCAGCTCGAGTTCCTGAATGGGAATTTTGCCTCACTCTTTTTTACAATGTTACTTTGGTTTTTTGAGGCTCGCTATCACATGTTTATGCACAGCTCTCTTAAGGTCCTGCAACAGCATTTCGGTATAGTTACGGCTGCGACTTTGATCGGGCCATTGCAACAAATTGATTTTTTTTATTTTTGGCCCATTTTGTTATATATTTTCTGTGTGCTTGGGGTTGTTGCCCTGTTGCATGAGCCAAGCTTGTTAGTACATTAGTTGTCGGACAGATGGCCTCACATTTAACTCTAGAATACTTTGGTATACAGAGGAGTTTATGGTTGATTCAGGCTAGAAAACAAGCCCAAATCATCAACTCTCATTGTGCTTGACAGCTGGGATGATGTGTTACAATTAGAATTAGAATTAAAAACTAGCAAAGATAAACTCACATTTTTTTTTGGAAAAGTTACCAATGAATATACTGTAGGATCTGAACACAGGTATAGCCCTGTCCCAATCTCCAGACAGCTTAAATTCACAGATATGTACTCATATGTGTTTTAGATTCATCTCAGTATGTTTCCATTATAAGCAAACTTTGGAGTAGCTGATGAAGAAATCAATCTTCCAGGCTATCAATGAAGCGCCTTTCTGGTGCCTTTTGCCTAAAGTGCTTTTTCCGTTCTAATGGATAGAAGGTCCATTACAAGTAAATAGAATCATAAAGCACCTTTCTATGTGCACCACATTCCTGGAAATTGTAATATTATTATTTATTTTCTACATTTTTGTATTACAAAGAATTAAGAAATATTTGGCAGTCATCCTCAAAGATGTCTTTAAAGAGTTTCACTACTAACTTTTAAAAGGTTAATGTAGAATTAAAATGTGGCCTTAGAGGAGAATGAACTAAGGTCACGGGGATATACTTGATCATTATGAACTTATTATCAGTGAAATGCCAGTAGGATAACACCCAGCTCAGAGTGTTTGGGATGGATTTGGCAACAGTATCTCCTGGCACGACTGGCTTCAGCAGATCTCAGTGAGCGGTGGCTTTTTGCCAGAGGCCGGAAAGTGGAGTCACAGCAGGCGTGCTGGGTTTGTCCAGCTGGCTCCTAAATGTCCAATTTTCTATTGGAGAGATGAGAGCAGTGCAACAGATGCCTCTACCTGAAGGGATCTAATACTAGTAAGTCTGCCATTAGAGATGCCTAGTAATTAAATTCAGCCATTTGCATTTGTTTAATAACATCAATAAATAAACAGAAATTTATAGGGAAGAAAGGACCAAATTACCAAAACGGTCAACCAAAATCTGGTAAAAAATAGCCATGTTTGAAGGCTGTTGTGTCTGGTTGGAATTTGAGTCTGGCAGTGACCTAATATAAAGTCATTAACTCTACTACAAAAATAAATGTAATCAGTTGGGTTATAGAAAAAAAATAATCGTTTTAGTTAACTCTATACTGTACACACACACACACAGACACACACACACACACACTTAATTTTAAAGGACCTTCGTGGTAGATATGGTGTCTACTGCACTGATAAATTAACAACACAAACAGAAAGTAATTAAAGTTCAAATCAGTCACCTACATTACTATTAGAGTATCTATAAAAGTATATGGAATAATGGCATTTATATTTTTTATGATCCACTGCAAAAGTCTTTTTTTATTAACAACCATGTTTGCATATCAAATGCTCCCCTTCAGGGACTTGAGCTGCATCAAAATGCTTTGGGAATGCTTTCTGAGTCCACGCTCTGAACTACGTGTGTAATCAGTCCAATGGAAAGGTGTGACGTCACGACCAGGAAGCTATAAAAAGCACTGTCTTTTTGTCTGCGTGTGTTTGTTTTTGCCGGTAAATATTCGGGAATTCAGGAAAATGGAAAGTAAAGCTAAAGACAAGCTGTCTTTCAGGCTGTGTGTTCCTCCCTGCACCCGTTGTATTAGCCTATGTGTGGCTTGTCTCGGAGCGGAGCATGCTTGATCAGATTTCGGGGGAGCTGGCTGCTGTCCATGCGGATGGCAATTGAGGTCCTGGGGTTCGCAGATGGACCTGGCAGGGGGTTTGGAAATGGGACTGTCTCTTTCTCCTTCCTTACCTGCCGGGTCCAGCACCCTTCTCTTGGTTCGAAAGCATGCCGTTCGGAAGTGATTTGTGCCGGCTGATCAGCAGAAGCAGCACTCATCCAGCAAGCTAGACGAGTGCTTTCTGCAGCCTGCATTGCTGCCTCTGCACTGGGGTCTAAGCTTCATTTTACAGGGCACAGCCCCATCCCCAGCCCAGTACATCCAGCCATCGTGATGTGCAGAGACAGAGTCTCTCTACTCACACTTACCCTGCCAGGGATCTGAGAACCGTCATCAGGACAATCTGGGGACTCCACCGGAGGGGGCGACGTGCACCTCAGTATATTGCTATTACCAGCGAGTGCCACAATCAGTTTCCACCCAGCACCATAGCAAAGTTAGGGGGCTTGCTGCCTCTCAGGAGGCCCCTAGAACTGCACCAGACCTCTAGGCACACCAGATTCAGTCTTAAGAGAATGATTCCCTTAAGAGAATATCTAGCAGCCTGGAAATGCCTGCCAGATGTGTCTTAATGGGTCCTGCGCACTGTAGACAGAGGCTACACAATTCAGTTTGGGTCTCGCCTGCCCCGATTTTTATGGTGGGACCCAAGCAGGCTCTAGTGATGGAACTAAAAGTAAATACTCTCCTGAGGAAGGAGGCCATCAAGGTGGTCCATCAATTAGACAGAGAGTCCGGGATTTATAGCCAGTACTTTATAGTTCACAAAAAGAATGGGGGTTTGCGTCCCATTTTAGATCTGCGTCAGCTGAACCATTCACAAATGAGGCTCAGGTTCAAGATGTTTAATCAGGTTATGTCTCGAATCAGGTGCGAGGACTGGATTGTCACCATAGATCTGAAGGATGCGTACTTTCAAAAGGCCTTTTTCTCTCAAATATTATTTACAAATCTGTCTAAATCTGTGTTAGTGAGCACTTCTCCTTTGGTGAAATAATCAATCCACCTCACACTTGTGGTGTATCAAGATGCTGATTAGACAGCATGATTATTGCACAGGTGTGCCTTAGGCTGGCCACATTAAAAAGCCACTATAAAATGTGCAGTTTCATCACACATCACAATGCCACAGAAGTTTTGAGGGAGTGTGCAATTGGCATGCTGACTGAATGTTTATTTCTCTACCATAAGTCATCTCCAAAGGTGTTTCAGAGAAGTACATCCAACCGGCCTCACAACCACAGACCATGTGTAATCACACCAGCCCAGTACCTTCACATCCAGCATCTTCACCACCAAGATTGTCTGAGACCAGCCACCCGGACAGCTGCTGCAACAATTGGTTTGCATAACCAAAGAACCTCAGACTGTCAGAAACTGTCTCAGGGAAGCTCATCTGCATGCTCGTCCTCCTCATCGGGGTCTCAACCTGACTGCAGTTCGTTGTCGTAACCAACTTGAGTGGGCAAATGCTCACATTCAGTGCCGTCTGGCACTTTGCAGAGGTGTTCTCTTCACGGATGAATTCCGGTTTTCACTGTACAGGGCAAAATGCGTGAGGCAAACAGAGGCCACACAAGATACTGACTAGTTTTCTGACCCCCCCCTGGACCCCCAATACAGAAAAACTGCACATTTTAGAGTGGCCTTTTATTGTGGCCAGCCTAAGGCACACCTGTGCAATAATCATGCTGTCTAATCAGCATCTTGATATGCCACACGTGAGGTGGATGGATTATCTCGGCAAAGGAGAAGTGCTCACTAACACAGATTTAGACAGATTTGTGAACAATATTTGTGAGAAATAGATCTTTAAGTTCAGCTCATGAAAAATGAGGGCAAAAACAAGTGTGTTTATAATTTTGTGTAGTATAGATACAGTATATTCAGTATATATATTCAAGTGTTACATTTATATTTTTGTTCAGTATATATACACAAAGGTGTTGCGTCTATAATTTTGTTCAGTATAGCTGTATAGTATATATATATACTAACAGTTTAGACTGACGGCACACGTGGTTCACACGTGGTTTAGAGCGTGGACATGTGGAAGCGTTCCCAAAGTGCTGTTGACGCAGCATCTCATTCCTTCGGTGAATAAGGGTTACAAATGTAAACTGGAGACGTTTTCAGTTGTTCTTACAGTCATTATGAAGTTTCTTTTTATGGTCTTTATACATGTGGATTTCCTCTAATATATTCGAAAAATATATCTGTAGGTGGACTGGCTATGTGAAATTGCCCTGTGCCTTAAATGGGGGGGGGGGTTGAAAGAAGTGTAAAAAGTAGCTGAAAATCATACCTAAAATTATAAATAACTTACTGCAAAGCTAACTCCATTACAAGTTAAGTCACCAATTCCAATATGCTTTAAATAAAAGTCTTAGAGTATCTGATTTGAGCTGTGCTTGAGTATTTGGCTCATATTGAATGTAGATGCACTTTTCCTCAACCAAAGAAACATGTCAATGAAAAGCCAAAAGATTGTTTTGTAAGGTTTTATTTCCTAAATACAGACCAATTGTACACCGTTACACTTCATTAACAATCAACACAACAGCCATTTCAACATCGTCTCTTTTGCAGAATAAATAGATAGGGACCGGAAAAGTGTTCGTAAGTCAATTATTCATAAGTCGACAAGAGTGAGACTTACATGTTTCTCTCCCACAATGCATGCCAGGCTCTCTTCTTCTTCTCCCTTTGTTTGCGATGGATATTGAACGTTTTCTTGAATATATTAGATTTTCTTTGTTTTTTTATTTTTCTTGCATTTTTTGGGTGGCCATGGTTCGTATTTCCGGAAAGTCGGGCGTTTGTAGGTTGGGGTCGGACTGTATATTAAATCACAAATGTAGTTGAGTAAAGAGTAAAAGATGCTTATATCTTTGGTACTCAGAAAACTAAAACTTTTAGGAAAATTTCTTAAGTACAGTAACAATGCACATTTACTCAACAACTTTACACCACTGAGTGAAAGTGTGGTATTTGATTCCCTGTGCTGACCATGTTCTTGCCTCACAATCAGGGTTTCCACGAGAGGGTCTGGATCTGGATTGGCAGAGATCCTGAACAGGATAAAACGATTACTAAAAAAATAATGATGAATGACTTTTTTTCTTATCCATTACCACAGTGAGTTATTTTTGCGCTAAAAGTAATTAGAAACTGTGACACTGTTCAGTGTCAGCATAATTAAATTTTTAGATTGTCTAAATGTGGAAGATAGCTATTACATTTGAAGAAAGTTTCTCATTTTTCTAGTTCTTTATATGAAGAGGACCTTTTGATTTTGTCTGGACTTTTCCAGCCGTCAAAGGAAATGGAGAGGGAGAGGGAGGGAGGGAGAGAGAGAGAGAGAGAGAGAGAGAGAGAGAGAGAGAGAGAGAGAAAGAAAGAAAGAAAGAAAGAAAGAAAGAAAGAAAGAAAGAAAGAAAGAATAAAAGTCTCTTTGTATTTTACTTTTGAACAAGTCAGAAACTCTACCCTGGGATTTGTCCAACGGTCCACCCTTGCTGTGTGAGTGTCAAAGGCAATCTCAGAGCTTAAATGCACACACACACACACACACACACACACACACACACACACACACTCCAGCAGCTCACAAAAAATATCCTTACCACAATCTCACAGGAGCAATCATGATGGAAGTCTGACAGATTCAGAGAGCCCTCAGAGTTCAAGCTCTGCCGAGGCTTGATGGCAGACTTCTCAACTGATACTCTGATCTAGTAGATGCGGGAGAGAGGGATGACATGACAACTGATTTGGGAAAGATTTAGACGATGGCCAGACAGAGAACAACTCAATTTGGTCTTAGACGCAGCTGCTGCCTCTGGTTCAGAGCATACACTTCCAAGTACAGTGGAATATTTTCAAAAAATGTCCATTATACCGTTTCTCTTTCATTTTGTTCTTACAAAGAGTCTTAATATAAGGAAAAAAATTAGATAGTTGTCTAATTATAATGTTATTTATTCTTTTTGTATATATATATATATAATATATATACAGCACAATCTTGTTCATGTGCTCCCTCTGTCTCCTCATAATGCTGCATTTTTCAGTTTTTTACATTCACTCGTATTTTAGCCTCAAAAATATCCTCAGAATATACTATACAAAAGAAACTCTCCTTGATTAACAGGATACTGATAACAAATACATGGCAAATTGTGTTGAAAAACAACACATTTCTGGTCACTAATAAATAAAGAGTTGTGTATTGGAAAATCTTATGGTAGGGACAAGTAATGAACGCTTTTGCCGCCTTTGTTCGCTGGCCTTAATTGGAGCTGATGGTCATTTTCTAAATTTTCCTCTAAACGACTTGGTTTGCCTTGGCTGCACAAAGTTATTTTCCCTCCCTAATGAACTAATTGGGGCAGCAGCTGGAAGAGGTCGGCCCTGAAGAGTTGCTTGGCAACAGGGTCACTATGGACCGAGCCTATTTGAAATGGAAACAGTTGGTCGTCTGGAAGCGTTTCAAGACCAGCAGCATCATTTTCACCAATACACTAAACAAAAACAACTACAACAACAGACCTTATCAAGGAAGCATCACTGATCAGATGCTGCCAAATGTCATTTATCTATACCATTACTTAAGACATATAAATGAGATTTAATCATGTTCATATTTTATTAGAAAAGAAAATAATTGAACAGCATCATTGGTAAATGATCACAAAACAAAAGCAAGCATACAAAAAAAAAAAAATTGTGGTCATGCCAAACTTCAACACATGACTGACGGAGATCATATACAATACACCAATCTCAGTTTGTATTTGTTGTGCCACTCGAGTTGTGCCACTCAAATGGCAGTCTTGAAAAGTCTTGATCACAAAAACATAAGGTAAATAAACTAAAACCATATAAGGGGAACAAGGTGAATTTAGTACCAGCCAAATGACAGTCAAAATCCATGTGAAAATTCAACACATTATTGAGTGACCAATTACTACAATTTCTTCAGCTTTCTATTGTAGCTAATTCATTTTGCTGTAATTTTCATCTAAATACAATTTTTACATTTATTGCGAATGATCGAATGAATAATACAAGACACATAGTGAACACATCATATTGCATAAATATATAATGTAACGTGACATCTCACAAGACCTTTAAATTCTACTGTCCGATAATGGACATGTCTACTAAAGGCACCGTTTTTTTTTCTGCCGAAAATATTCCTCATGACCATTTTGCTGTGCACTCGGTGTATAAACCAGTTTCCATGTAGGCACTGCCAAAGTAGAACAATAAAAATATGAAAAAAAATAAAATGTTGAGCACCGTTTGGACCGTATGCAATACTCTAATGAAAAGAAAGTTGGGCTATTAGAAGTTCCAAAATGTCAGTGCCAGTAGTGGTGTCTTGAAAAGCTTATTATTAAAATGTAGAAAACACACTGTGCTAAACACATATCTGCTATAAGAAGTTTGACAGTGGATCTCTGAAGATTTTTAACAACCAGCATACAGTGTCTCTTTGCAGGACCTGTGTTAGTGGCATGTGTTCAGTTATTGGCTTGGCCATCATTAACAATCCCAACAAGGCAAGGATGGAGTTGCAGGAGCTCAGCAGAAACGTAACTCAACTCTCTAGAGTTTATATTAGCTTTGCTTAAGGTTATGGAGTCAGTTTGTTAACATCGGCAGCTTCAGCACATGCTGCTTTATCTACAGAACCGCTAGGTTGCGTCTCCTGGGTCTCATTAGAACACGGGGATATGGAGTTAGTCAAGGACCCGAAATGGTGAGTGTCCACTAGCAGCAACATTGGAGTACCACTTCTTTTCAGGGCCTCACTCATTGATACATGCACCTCCTCAGGTGTGATGCCCAGATCTGAGGGTGATTTGCGTTTGATGCGCTCATACGCCTTGTCCTGGCTCTCCAGGAATGTCTCGCTGTCCTGGAAACGGCCGAACAGCCAGATAAAGAAACCGAAGAGGACAAAGGCAGCTAAGCTGGGAATGAATGCCAAGCATTTGACATCCAGGCTGACGCCAGTGTAGCGGCTGTGGAGAAACATATCTCTGTAGATGTAGGTAAGGTTGGTGTCAGGGTCTACGTTAGTTGACCGCCATTCCCATGTTAGCGTGCTGCGGTTGAAGTGGCTAAGAGTGGCTGGCTCCTCTACAGTGTAGATCTTCTCTCCTGGTCCAACATACTGGCCATATTCATAGGGCTTATAGAAGATCTGGTTCTTCCACATGTTTAGGTCAAGAATGAGGACCAGGAAGATGATGCCATAGTTGAACCATTTACCTGAAATAACAAAGAGAGATACAGTATCTTTACAGCTGTATTATGAAAACACATGAATAAATGCACATTCATGCAATTATATAATCATTAGATCATGTGTCATGTGTCAATGCAATGCAGAAAATCATGCAGACAGAAGTCAAATCATATATAAAATCATATATTCTTTCAGAAATCCAACAGCAGGAGACATCTCCCAGTCAACATCAATGGAACTGAGGTAGAGCGAGTCTTCAGCTTTAAGTTCCTGGAAGTTCACATCTCTAAGGATCTGTCCTGGCACCAGAACACTTCAGCTCTAGTTAAGAAAGCACAGCAACGCCTGTACTTTTTGAGGAGTCTCAAGAAAGCTCATCTGCCCCCAGGTATTTTAACGAGTTTCTCCCGCTGCATCATCGACCTGACCAACTCCATCACTGTATGGTACGGAAGCTCCACTGTCTGTGAACGTAAAGCTCTGCAAAGGGTGGTCAAAACCACCCAATGCATCACCGGCACCCAACTACCTGCCATTGAACACCTTGACCACAGCAGATATCTGCACAGAGCTCACAACATTATACAGCATTATACTCACATACCACATACCAGAACCAGCATGTTCAGGGACAGCTTTTTTCCATCCACCATCACACTACTGAACTAATATATAGGAGACTTGTTTATTCAGCTTGCACATTTCTTAAATGCCATAATCTTATAACCTTTCACTTCTGCACATTTTCTTTTCAATGCCATAGCCTTCGAACAATTTATCTGTACTTCTTAATGATGTCCACATGTCTCTGCCCTGCTATAGCCTTTATATTTATTCACTGTACATATGCTTACATATAGAGCACATGCTGTAAATATTCTACATATTTATCTGCACTATTTGCACACTTGCTACTTTTTGCACTTCTGGTAGATGCCAAACTGCATTTTGTTGATGTGTACCTGTACTATGCAATGACAATAAAGATCGATCTATCTATCTATCTATCTATCTATCTATCTATCTATCTATCTATCTATCTATCTATCTATCTATCTATCTATCTATCTATCTATTTCAAATCATATTCACATCAAACATTGACTGAGTGAGGAAAGATTGTTGGTGCCAGGCATGCTGATTCTCACACACAGCAGTCTATAGAGTTACACAGAATGGTGTGAAAAACAAAAGAAATAGCCAATGAGTGGCAGTTCTACAGGTGGAAACCTATTGTTCTTGAGAGAGGTCAGGGGAAAATCGGCAAACTGCTTCAAGCTGACAGAAGTAACTCAAATAACCACTGTTTCCATCAGTGGTATACAAACAAGCATCTCCAAATCCAGAATAGGTTGACCTTTCAGCTGGATTTCAGCTGGATTTCAACAAATGATAAAGACCACATCAGGTTCCACTCCAGGCTTCCAGACTTGTTAATGCACACATGCCCATCCAACTTTCACATAAGTCTCTTATGCTCAGTTTTCCTTTACAATCAGTTTTGTGCATTTGCACACAGCACCTTGTATTGTCACTGTCACTGTTTTTGGTTTGTTATTGTAAAACCTTATTACATTCCATATAATTTGTACTTTCCTTTTTGCACATCTAAATATATTTGCACTATTTTCAATTCCACTATCTTTATCCAATATATTTTCTCATATGTTCTCTTATTTTCTCCTATTTTATATTTATAGACCCTTTTATCTAATGCACAATTTCTGAGCAACCGAACAGGTTTCCATTTCACTGCAAATTGTATTCTGTATATAACTATGTTTGTGACAAATAAAAAATCTTGCATCTTGAATCTCCATTCAGCCAAGATCAGGAATATGAGTATACAGCGAATACAGGCTCACCTCATCCGCATTGATTTGGCAGATTGGATAACTGCATGAATGACTATACAGGTGTTCTAAATACAACATATACTTTTCAATAAACAACTAAAAGTGCAGTTATATTTCTTGAGAAGAGTAAGAAGTAGCATTTTGTATTTAGTTATGCTTATTAAGTAATTATTAGTAGTATTTTTTTTAATGAAAGATAAATGCATTGCAGCCCATTAAGGTTTAAAGTTAACATTAAACTGCTAATTGTTGAGTATGCAGTTCATTAAGCAATGCCTGAGGGAACTAAAGACCATTCCCCCAACAACCATAAAAATAAACAGTGAAAGACAAAGGAAATGCAATAGAGCACTTCGCTAGCACAATATATGATATAAGCACTCTTAGATTTCACTGAGATAAATGTATGTGATGCAGGAAATGTAAGAATGGTCGATTGATTACTTTCCAATTATAGATTCACAATTATTAATAGTTTCACAGTTCCAATTAAGAGTGTCATTAGTCCAAAGTACTTGAAATCAAATAAACCTGATGACAGTCATAACTCAGCCTAATCCTATTTCTGGTTTGGTAAAAATGTATTTATAAGAAAAGCACACACAAGATAAATATGTTCTGTATAAAACCCATGGATACAAAAAGGTAGAATGGAAAATAGGACAGCGACAAGAAAAGAAGGCCGAAGAGTAAATACACTGTACATTGGGAGAGAAAGTGTATTCTCTTTCTGTATTCATATTATAGGATGGACTACCGTGAGAAGTGGTAATATGTACAGTGAAGATAAATGAGGTAATTATAGTTACACTACTATGCCAACACTGGGGAAGGTCAGTAGAGCACATAGAGCTATGCAGTTATGCTTAGACAGTGTGTCTACCATTAGTGAGTGAGAGGTCTATCTTTGGTGTCTATTGACTTGCTTGTCCTTAGATCTCACAAGCTTTGTCTTATGCTTTATGTTTGCACAGATTCGAGTCAGTTTTTCACATGCCCTAGTCTTGTCACAGGAAAGGCATACCGTGATAAATATCAGTCAAAGTTACTGGTGAAAACTCATCAAAGAATTCAATCTTTGGCAGCACAGGAAGTACGGCTGAAAATTCCAGAGACAGATATGAGCAGCTTCTATGCTTTCAGTAATAGGACAATTCTTTCTTCAGTTTTACTATGTTTCTCTACTTTAGCTTGAAATGTTATACAATTATTCTTGATCTGATCCACTCCTTTAAAAGAATCACATGCTTTCTGATTGTTCAGAAGTAGCAGAACCCTCACACCTGGAACTCGACACTAGTTAAATAACTTTTCTGGTTTGTTTAGGTTGCTTTTTTTTTTGCCTCTATCACTACCTTCTGTTGCCACACTGAACAAGACTGCAGACATTCAAGTTCTTGAGGAGCACTATTTATTAATGGGAAGCCAACACTCACTGAATTGGCAAAAAGGTCTAATAAAGGGTGTACTTCCTATGACAGCTGAGGAAGCAACCTAGTACAGGAGTCATTGACCCAGTTATACGCAGCCACCATTGAGAGTGTGCTCACCACCTTAATAACAGTCTGGCTTGGCTCTGCAACCAGTAATGAGCTGTAGAGACTGCATTGTATTTTCAGGTCAGCTGAAAAGCTCATAGGAAGCAACCTGCCCTCCCACAAGGACCTGTTCTTCTTCAGAGCCGGGAAGTGAGCAGAAAAAAAAAATCATTATTGACTCCCTGCAGCAGGCCTCCACATATTTGAACTCCTTTCCTCCAGCAGGTGCTTTAGATCGAAGAGCATCAAAAACACCACACACTAGAAAGACTTCTTTTCACATGCAATCAGATTACAAACAATCAGCTCCATCAAAATGAACACAATGTATAGACAGAACAACGGTTTCAGTGTAAAGGTTTTATTTATTTAATATTAATAAAGAATCTACATATCAAATATTCCACTTCAAAAATGGCTCTGAAAACTGAAACACTTTTAAATGACAAAAGGTTATGTAGCTTTTCCCCAAACTTGTACCACATATTCAGAGGAGAATAGGATGTATGTATTTGGATGCAGTTGCATTACATTTTCTTTTTTAACTAGGTTTGGGTCTCCTAGTTCAATGTTCCTAGTTCTTCTAGTTCAATGCCCCAGTGCTATGGTTTACATGATTTGGAGTGGAAGATTTGATTCGACATGCTAGAAAGTTCTAAGCATGATTTGGGATAACATGACAAAACAAATGTTATATATATATATATATACTGTGCTCTCTGCAATAATATATTTAATAAAAGAAGAAATGCCAGCACATATGCATTGTTCATGCAGTAACCATACAAATAACACAATAAATGTATAACACTGGATGTTCTGAGTGTTCTGAAAAAGCTTCCACTTCAAGATTTTAGGAATAATGAGGAACAGTATCTTTTTTTAGAGTTTTTCTGTTTTGTTATCATACATTGTGGTAAACTGCTTTTGGTCCTTCTGTTAAAAGATTTAAAGTGCTTTTACTATTACAGTCTATAAAAGACATGAAGCTTACCCACTGATCACATTGAGAGCTGTGATATGAACAAAAGAGTGAAACTCCTAGGGGATGTAGGTCTGGGACAACTTGGCAACTTGATTTTGCTGATGGCTAGAACATGAAAAGAATCCACCCAGCTAAGGGACAACAACCTTGGTAGCAATTGCTGAAGGGCTGCAGTAATGTTTGCTTCTGAACATTTTAAATAACGCCGTCAAATATGTAATTACAACCTAAAAATTTCTTAGCCTGTCCTACGGGAAGAAACTGATTTATTATATGTGCTAAAATGATGCCTGAGAACATAATGACCGAATAATTGTACTGCTTTAATTATATTTTAATGGTCCCTTATGTTGGAGGTGAATACATAAATGGGTACAGGATACAAGCATACCTGTTATGTGTATATGATATTCGTCCTTGAAGATCCGCTTGCAGACTGGGAGTTTGAATTTCAGCTGTGTTGTAGAGAGGCCGGGTAGGTTCATATCCAAATCCCCCATGAAATGGGGAAACTCCCAGTCCTGAAGAAAGAAAAACCCATATATATTTATACTAGCCGAAAATGATGAAGCTCATAATTTACTGCGCACAAGCTGTGAAAACCTAATTACAAAGCGGTGTGCAATAAACTCTTTACCAAAGAGGAAAAAAAGTTATTAAAAGATATTTTTAGATGGAACAATTTTTCACACAGAAGTCCTTGTTTGACTTTTGCAGTTCGGAAACCCTTACATATTGATGAATTCTTTTGACATTTATTCACAATCTGACAGAAAGCACAGATTCTGCTGAAGGTTTCTGCGGGGCGCCACCGTGACTAGTGACATTAAACATCAGATGAGCAGATGTCAGATTTGCCTATTATCTGCCGGTGGTTCCACTGATAGAGGAGAGCGTAAACCCAATCAAACCTCACACAGCATGTGGATGATGTAAGATCTCAATAGCTGCTGATGACATATAACTAGAGCTTTCATATATCAACATGAATTATGACATGTGATCGTCTTTTGGGTAGGAGAGAAAAATGAATAGGAATTTAAAAAAATTTTTTTTATAGATGTTAGATGACAAGCAAAATCCTTTAAAAAAATACCCCCAAAAAATGTATGAAGATTACACAACGGGATATGTTGCATGTGTAGCACACAGCAACGTGTTTTATAGTGCTACCAAGGCAATTTGCTGAAGAAACTCTTAATATGAAGAAATTCTTAAAGAAAAGTAGACAATGTATTTTATCTGTTTAAATTTACAATATTTAATTTCATGGAATGTATATGCGAACAGCTAATTCCTGTTATAACTTACATTATAGCAGCTATGTCATTCACACACCGGCTTTTTTTTGGCCTCTCTTTTGAAGTTAATAAATCAGAAATATCAGGTTACAAAGCAGCAACTCCGATTACCAAAAGTCAACCTGGTCGGCATACTGAACATGTTTATAACTAAATACAACTTCCACACATTGGAGCATCACAACCAACCCTTCTAATAACTGAACAAAAGTGTCTTCAATTACTCACGCCAGTTCTCTATAGTATATTAAAAGACATTAATTTAGTAACTCCTTGCGAAGTATAGGGTCAGTTAATCTTAGTCTATCTGTTTGCCAAGCTATTTTGTGGTGCTTGCCTATGTTATTATTGATCAGTCCTGATTCTTGTTTTAAGCCATGATTATACTGCTTGCTGGCCACCTCTCTGTTTTTAACCATTACTTTGGATCATGCTTAGAATTTTTTACTTTACAAAACTGCCTAATCAGCATTTGTCAAGTTGCAAAAACAAACAAACAAACAAATGAATAATACAATAGTCTGTCAGAATGTCAAAATCCTCTGTCCTGAGACTGGTACACTGTGCTAACACTAGTGACTCTTTCCAGATAAATGCCTCCTTCTCCATATAAACAAATACATTTTTTTTTCAAATCAGTTTATGTGGAGCATCTGCTTTGCAACCATCTAATAAAATACAAAAATTTGACAAAAGAACTGGGACATCCAGGTCTGTTTCTAGCCTTTTTGGCACACTAGGCGAGATTTCTATTGTCAACCCCCCTTGCCTCGATTGGCTCCACCCCCACACCATGCAAATCATTTGCAACCTTCCATAAAAAAAGATTAAACACATTTAATAATCATTGTAAAATTGCCTAAATTCGAGTATGCAAATGTATGATGTATATTAAACTGATAAAACAGGTAAATAATATAACTGAATAAGGTGTGGCAGTGGCAGGGCAGGGGGGCGGTCACTGGTGCCCCGCCAGCTGGTTGCACCCTACAGTAGGCGACCTATTAGTTTGCCTATGCGTTGAAATGATGCTGGGGACATCTGACATCATTGCTAGTTGTTCCCCAAATGTATGTTTTATACAATTGTGTGCCTTCAATTTCGAGGTATCGGAAGTCTTTAAATGTGAAGCATTACATTTTCAGCATGACAATGCTTTTGTACATAATGTGAGCTCCATTAAGCTGCTTTAAAGAGGACAAAGTGGAAGATCTTGTGTTGTCTACTGTAGTGCTCTGACCTCAACCCTACTGAACACCTCTGGAGTGAATTTAAAGACATTACCTGGCATTACTAAAACCTGTGTGGCAGGATGAGCACAAATCTCCACAAGCACACTCCAAAATCTATTGGAACATATTCCCAAAAGGGTGGCGGTTATTAAAATCACAAACTGGGAGCAAATAAAGCAAATCTTATGGTCAGGTGTCATAAAAAATTAATTAACATCTTTTACCCAATCAGATTTGAGGATTAAACAATGATGTAGTATAGGACAAAAATAATATTTTCAATTGCATGATAATTACAGTTTCTTCTGTCCCTCTCCCTTTGCACTAGCTTCATTAAAATTGAGAAATGGACCTATATTGCTGTATAAATCAAATAAAATGTCTTGTAAACCTGCTAAGAACCAGGGACAAAGGGGTTCCGTGTGATCAGGGTCAACAAACAGGGAAAGTCAATTAGCCTTTGAATAAAATATCAGAGGCGTCACACAGAGCACAGAGATTAACCGTCACACATGGTGACCACAGACAAAGGTAAAGCGAGACATCCCAATACCAGAAACCTCACTGTTTATTGACTGCACTTGTGAGGGAAAGAATAGATCAAGGAGATGTATATTCCAGATGCAACGGTCTAATTGAAAATCGTAAATAAGGCCAATAAACATGTTCCCAGGGTACACCGCGCAAAATGAAAAAAAAAGCAATTCTGGATGTGTCTCTCGGAAAGAGAAGAGCACATTGAGCAGAATTCAAGGTCCTGTGTGGGTGGACTTTACTTTCCTGTAAATCAAAAGAGAGGTAGCTCTGTGAGGGATGCAATAACTCAAGGCTAATGGGTACAGTGCAGTCTCAAAGTAATTGGCCAGTGTCATGATTTCTGTGGATTTGCATGCTGTTTTCTCTCGACATAAAGTCCAATGATATGAAAGGTTCAGTAATGCAGACCCTGAAAAATGAGACCACATCAGATACAAAAGTTTGTTTTGTAAGTGGTAAGGAAGAACTTTTGAAAAACGCTATTAGCGATGGAGAGATGTGTTAAAAAGCCTGTAGTTTATTCATGGAAGTGATCTCCAAAACAGAAATGCAATGGCATTGCAGTTTAAGAAGTAAATAAAAAAACTTGATGATAAACTGTATTGAGGAGTGAAGAGAATCTAAACAGCTTAGATCCAGCCATGTGCTCTTTAAGACTTAAAGTTGCCCTGAAGCATAAGGTGCACAATGCTCAAAAAGTCAATTGGCTAAAACAGCATAAAGTGGACAGAGGGAAAGGGAAAGGGGTGTAGAAGCCAAGGACAAGGCTAGAGAAAGTAAAGCAGATAGACATAAAAGTTCACTGGTCATTGGTCACCTGCATGATGATGAGGAGGTCGAAGACAAGAATAAAGGAGGCAAGGAACGCTCGAGACACTTCATCACTAGGTAAGAATCCTCGATTCAAATTATCCCAACTAATCCAGTCTGTGCTAATAACCAATACCACCACAGAGGTCAGGGAAATCAACACTGTCCTGAGAGAGAGAGAGAGAAAGAGAGAGAGAGAGAGACAAAAAGAGCAAAGGAAAGCAATTTTATAAGTTTCCTGATGACGTGTTGAAATCTTAAATGTATGTTCTACGTTACTATGCAGTTATTCATGTAAAAAAAAAAAAAACTGATATAATCTGTGATCTCTTACTTCCTGCTGTTCATTAGAAATGAAAGGGCCTGAATTAATTTCGCATGCAACAGTTAGAGAAAATCAAAAGCAAAGCGCAGCAGGAACGAAAGCTTAATGAAATCTCATTATCAAAAGCACAAACGTTCTACTACTTACCCTTGCATGCGATTTGCAATTTTCAGTTAAGCATTAAGTACACTATCAACGCTGATTTCGAAACCAATTCTGATCAACAGTTACATAAAACGAAATGCATGCAGAGCTCAGTTTAGCTAAGAAGAGGATACGCAGAAGGTCCTGCTAAACAAATCTATGGAGGTAAAGAGAAAAATAAAAGTAAAATATTACTTGTTTGTAATTAGGTTTTGTTCCTTTATCAAGTATGGTCAGATATTCTATAATGCTGAGCAATCAAACGGCTTTTGGATACAATTCAGTCATGTGAACCGGCTGTGACTTTAAAGTGAGATCTTAATAATCTTCAAAACGAAAACTCAAGGCTTTACCTATTTCACCTTAAACTTAATCGTCCCCTATACTGCACTGTACTTTCCTGCTCTAACACCGATCACTTTACGAGCTGTAAAACCTATAATGTCCTGTGTAATGACACATGCTGTTAATTATGCAGCACTCTAACAAGCTCCAAAAAACTGAATTAGCACAAGTTATCCTCTTACTTCAAATACAGCTAAACAGCTAGGTAGCCAGCTACATACAGGCGAATAAATAATTTGACCACCATGATGCATCATGCTGCTCCTTCATTTCTTAAATACTATAACTCCAAAGTTGTAGCTATGTGATTATTTTCATAAATATCTTTATGTCCATGTGTCTGTGTAAAAATCACCTAAAACTATTATACAGTATATAATAATATTCAGTGTTCAATATTCACTATATGAACAAAGGTTTGTGGACACCTTAATCGAATGTCTTTTTTGAACATCTATTTCCACATTTAGTCCCCTTTTGCTGTTATAATAACCTCCATTCGTCTAGGAAGTTGTTCCACTAGATTTTGGAGTGATGTAAAGGTTCAGACACAAGGGCCTTAGTAAAGCCAGGTACTGATTTAGGATTGAGGAGACCTGGGGTGCAGTCAGTGCTTCAATTCAACCCAAATGGTCAAAGTGAATCAAGATTTTGCACTCCAACTCATGTCAACATTATCTTTATGGAACTTGCATTGTGTACAGATGCAACTGGAACAGGTTTAGGTCTCCTAGAGTAGTTTGATGATCAAAGGCACCCTATACATCCTATCTGAGCCTCCAGCTTTGTGGTACCACTTTGGCAAGTCAGGCGACCCATTTCTCTCCTCCATATAATGTATATTTTTAATTTAGCATCAATAATCAATTTTTTGTTAACTGTAAGCTTTCATTGCTAAACAGCATAATGGACAAATATGTGGGAACATCATGAATAGATCTCTACATCCAATTCAGTCAACTGAACACTACTCATATTGACTGTACACTTCCATGTCTCCATACTTTACACATTGTTTTCCATGATGCCTCTTACTCATACGGCACCTTCTACAGTACATACTGCATATTTGTACTCCCATAATATATTTATTGTGTATTTGTATATTTATATTAGATTTATTTATGGTCCCCTGGTGGTCTAGTGGTTAGGATGCGGCGCTCTCACCGCTGCGGCCCGGGTTCGATCCCTGGTCAGGGAACCGACCCCAGCCACTTTTAGCGCCGGTCCCAAGCCCGGATAAATGGGGAGGGTTGCATTAGGAAGGGCATCCAGCATAAAAACATGTGCCAAATTAAACATCCGCTGTGGCGACCCCTAATGGGAGAAGCCGAAAGAAAGTTTATATTAGATTTATTTATAAACACTGTATTTTATCTTCTGGTTGGATGCTCACTGCATTTCATTGGCTCTATACTTGTATTCTACACAATGACAAAGTTGAATCTAATCTAACAATAACTTAAGTGTAAAGGTTGGATTAGTTTTTGGACACGGTCAAAATTATACTGGTTAGACTTTGGTTAGAAATCATTTACCCAACACATTTTATTGGATCTGGTGTTACAGGTCTACAACATGTACAAGAAGTCATTATTCCCTTCAATACTTCCTTAAAAGCAATAGCTCAGGAGATATCTAGGCTCTTATAGGTAAGTATGCTCTGGAATGTAAGATTCAACATGCAAATCCACACAGATTCACCATTTATTATAGCCCCGTTTTCAATAAACATCCTTCCAACTGGCTTACAGAAATAATAGTATCTCACGCTGCTGCCTGTTGATTTGGCATGGCTGTCATGTTTTCCACAGAAATCCATCACCTGAGGGACAGAATCATCCTGTAGCTCACCAGAAGAGCACAATTCTGTTGTTGCCCTGTTTCCAGAAGCGTCGAGCTGCTCGTCCCCAGTCGGGGTACAGGGAGTCCTGCAACATCATGTCTGTCACCTGACAGAGAGACAGAGACAGTGAGACAGAGAGAGAGAGAGAGAGAGAGAGAGAGAGAGAGAGAGAGAGAGAGAGCGGGAGATGGATCTGTGTTGGTAATTCTGAGCAAATGTGATGAAACCATGCTTAATACAGACAGTTCACTAACAAAATTCGTCTTAGCCACTATAAACATACTTATCATATACAATGATTATCTATTTTAAAATAACAATATGGTTCTTGATTCTAGACATTATGCCCATAAACAAATAGGATTTTCTTTTCTTATTCTTTGGTCAGAAAATGTTGCTTATTTAAAATATTTATATCTATTAAGAAGCTCATTTATTTTATTTTATTATTTATTATCACTTTTCTTTTTATTTCTATTCAAAAATTAACTTTATTCCTTCTAAAAAATGCTCTTACCATACACTTATATTATAGATACAAACCACACCATCATCCTTCTTGCACTGCTAATGTCGGAAAACTGTTTTAAATATACTGTAGGTGGCTTTATAAAAGCCACTGAGCAATGTTTCATTTCAAATTTGGGTCACTGTATTTTTAATTCTGGAATACTAGAATCAGCAGATGGATATACAGGAAAAAAAATCCGGACGGAAAATATTATATTATTGCATCCACCTATTGCAAAGACAATAGGTGGATGCACAGACATAATAGAATACAACAGTACTTTTTTTAATTCACTGTCTTCCCTCTCTTGTTTTTTTCTAAAAAAGTCTGATGTGCAGGCAATCGAGTTCCCTGTAGATGGATTTCATAGTCAGAGCACGCTTTTGCTGTCAAAGTTTACTGCTGTTTGGGAAAAAATATCACCCGTGAGGAATCAGTAAAAGTAATTAAACCCAGCCGCCTCTCTATCCCACTCTGGTCCTGTCTCCCTCTGCTTCTCTCCTTTTCTATGCAAATCTGGCCTTTTCAGGATGACACATTTTGTCCAAGGTTAGCGTGTCGATAGATTAGTGTGCCCAGAGGCAAGAGCACAGCATGTCTCCTCACTGGGGAGAGACTGGCATCAAATCTCTGTGCTATGGCCATCAGTGTGAAACCGCCTGTGTGTACAGTATGTGCGCCTGTGTGTGTATATATATGTGTGTGTGTGTCCCTTCTGTGGACCATGACGTACCCCCCCCCCATAAAAAAGAAGCAAAGCCCCATAGAGGAGAAAGGGAGGTCGTTTGAGAGAGTGCGCTGTGTTGAATTAATGGAATGAAAAAAGCCTTGTAACGTCTCGATTCAGCACTTTCAGGGGCCGTTTGCTCTTTCTCTCTCTCTCTCTCTCTCTCTCTCTCTCTCTCTCTCTCTCTCTCTCTCTTTCTCCCACACTGTACCTCTCACTCCTTCTCTAACTCTTTTCTCTCCCTCCCTGTCAGGCATACTAATGTGATGTAGGCAGCATAAGATTGTCAAAGTTGAGCCGCATCCACACCCACATACATACATGTTTATGCATACACAAACACACTCTGTCACCCAGACACGCACATAAACAGTCAAAACTGACTGGGCTACTTATCCTCTAAAGACAGGATACTGAATACGGCCGAGCCGAGACAGGAGACACAGACGCAGCATGCTTGTGTGTAACTTCGAATGGCCCAAGAACCAAGAATAAACCTCATTAATTTGTAGTATATAAAGGAGCTGCTACTTTCCTTACCAAAATACATAAGGTAATAAATGCTTTTCAATTAATGCAATACATTTTTCTATTAAATAGGAAATAAAAATAGACATGCATGAATACATAACGAATTCCGACACGTAAAGTTCTGTATACATTTTATTAGGTTATTAAAAAAGGATTAGGTTTATAAATGTTATAATATGGAATGTGTACTATGCAATGTAAAGTTATTTCTCCAAAAGTTAACTAAAGGTACAGGTGTGTCCAAAATTTCTTTGAAATGTAATAGATTCAAACGACTCCTTGGTGCTGCCACTCCACCTTTTCAAGCTAGATTAATTAGTATGTATGTACAATAGAGATTTTGCTTAAATAGAGTTAAATGCATTACAGTGTTAAATTACATAGTTCAAAAAATTATACGATGTACTGCCATATCACATTCTCACACTATTTCTGTTACTTCTATATTTACATATTCATTCTCTTGCTATTTTTCATTTAAGATGTAAATTGCTATCTATCTATCTATCTATCTATCTATCTATCTATCTATCTATCTATCTATCTATCTATCTATCTATCTATCTATCTACTGTATCTATTATCTGTCTGTCTGTCTAAATAATATGTATAATCAGAAAATAATATAATACAATTAAATGTCACTACATTTTATTATTTATTGATGTTAAATTATTTTTGCAATTTTCATTTATCTAGAGTTATTTATTTAAATTAGATTCAGAATTCCAAATTGAATTTTTGCCTATTTATAAAATAGGTGAAAAAGGAAAATAATGTATTCATAAATAATGAATTAATTAATTACTAATGACTAATTAATAACAAACACCCAGCTTATCCACTATGACAACACTTGGAAACATTTGGGAGTCAAGTGAGCTTTTATAGCAACTGCAATGTTTTATGCTATTTGACATTCAGTATTATGTTTAGGTTGGCTACTGAGGGAAAAAAAACTACTTATTGCTGGAAAAGACCTTACCATCCATGCAGTCACAAAGTCTCCCATCCATGTACCAACGGCAGCCATTTTCATAAAGCTTTCATTCCTTATGCCCATGTACTCTGTAACCATGTAAATGCTGCAGAAAGAGAGAAAAAGAGAAAGAGAGAGAGAGATGAGGTCAGGAATATATACAATTTATGAAAAGCAGAAGAAGGAAAGGCCACAAGCGGTCATGAAGTGTCATGATGCCGGCTGTCACACATGATCGCCTTTCATTTTCCTCCTAAGGCACAGAAAACATTTCAAGTGTAGAATTAGATGCTGTCTCTTTAGGTGATTTTATAATCGCACAATACAAAACACTTCACCCTGACTCGAGTTTAATCTCAGCTATTAGAAGTCAAGGGCTAATAAAATTAACCTTAAACATAGCCAGAGCCAGGGAACTTGTGACTTTGTGCTGGATTTGCTGACGACGGAATGAACTCTGTCGATCCTGCATCCTCCTGTCTCCTTCCCAGCACTAAATAGTAATGTCATTATCCTATTAACGAACACAGACAGCTTTAACGGGCTCTCATCTTAATGAACGCCAATTATCCGTCCCTTCCTCTATCCATTAGCTGACATTTCCTCCCCATAGCAGGGCATTACATACCCTCAGCCATTAAAGAAAGAGCCGGCGACGCGATTGTTATTCAACGATGCACCTTACGCCGCACTCATTTTCTCTTTATTCATTCATGTGTCTCACTGTACAAACACCAAACAGCATCAAACAGCCTGGCAAACTGCCATTATTGTCCCGTGTTAGGCATGTGCAACGTGTATTGAAGTACATCTATATTCCATTGTTTCAGACTGGTGGACAGGCAGTCATTAGAGCGGACACAAGAGGCAGAGATGCTGATCAGCCTGTGTGATTAGGATGCAGATGTTGTTACACTGTTAAGACACTTCAGAACATCTTCGGGTTCTGGAACACTGCCAGTCACTATAACGATCCCATGGGGAGTCCTTCACTGAGGATGCATATTCTGATCGATAAATCTGAAGCACTTAGCCCAAGTCACTGCGTCGCACTTAAACAGCATACACACTTCTAGCAAAAGGAGGAGCATGTACTGAAATTGAAGTTCTCTCTTTCTCTCTTGCTTTTTTTTTTTACACACCAAATCATAAAAAGATGGATCTGTGTGCTGTTTATTTTTAAATTCCTCTCCTCTGTTTTTTTACGAATCCCTGACATGCTACTCTGCACTCCCTTAAAATTTTGTCTACCCCACACCCCATGTGATTAAAGCCTGTGGGTTTGACTTATTCATAAAGGCTGAAATTTTAATGCTGTACCAAGTCAAGTGGTCTAATGAAAGGAAGTGTGCTGAAACATCAGCAGAATATTTCCCTCAGTTTCTCAACAAAAAAAACCCCTGCACTCTCTCACACACACACATACACAAAACTATTCATGTGAGGAGCACACAAACTACACACAGTGGCCTTATTTAAACAGAAAAAGGCAAAACCTGTTTTCCCAAGACTGCAAATGATCAATGGGACATTCACATCACCGTAACAAACCATAGCAAAGAAGTAGAACTTGGAATGATTTTTTTGCATAAGCAACACAGGTAGATTTACCAAATTAGAGTCTTAGAAATGTCCTGTATTGACATTGTAGTGCACATATTTATAAACTTTTTAGTTAGTAATGTCAAAAACTCTATATCTCACTAAGCTCTCAAACTCAACAGGTATAGCATCATCTGATTAGATATTAGGGATGAAATTCTCCATAACTGAGGCCGTTGCGTTTCACATCTCAGTAGATAGCCAATAATACGATACATTAAAGACACATATGATGGGGCTACCGATTGACCCCTGTTACAATGCAGTGTGTTCTGATTTAGATTTGATTCAACACTATGCGATCCAATGCAACACAAAGCAATGGAAGAAATATGATGCTACTGTATGCAATTCAATATGGTACAGAGAGTTCACTTTTATTTCTTTGGTTCATACAGACAACAAATCATACATTTATTTAAGCACCTTCTGACTTCTAATGCATGGCATGCAAACCTAAAAGAAAAAAGATTAAATAAAACCAGACAATCTGATCCTGTTCTGTCTCCAGGAAAATGCAGCTCTACCTCTGCCATGTTAATCTATATTATGTGACTCCCAGGACACGCCTCGATCTCTGTAGTGTTGTGTACGTCATATTCACCTAGAAGCAGTGGTGCTGAGAGAATGCGCTTGAGAACAGTTTATAAATCTAAAAAGTAGAGAAATAAATCTACATATAAATTATTGGTCACAAATTATTGGTTACTTTCTTAACAATAAAAGTATAGCGCACTTCTAACATTTATATATAAATACATACAGTTTTTTTACGAGTACAAATATGTTAACAAATTATGCATTGTAATATAAATGCCAACTTGTATCCGATGCTGACTTTTTTTTAAATCAATGCAATACATCTTGCCCTCTCTTTTACATATAAGACAAAGTTAATCTTGGACACCAAACATTCAAAGCATCATCTGTCACATGATAGCTATCAACTGGAATGAGTGAAGTATACGAAATGCTTTCTCAAGACGTAAAGCTACGTTATCTATGTATCAGACTAGCAAGCTCTATCTGCCCTCTTCCGCATACACAATCCCAGAGATTAGTTTGACTTTGATGGACAGGAAATAGTAATGCAATCCCTTCCACTCAGACAGCAGAGCCAGTCATGATTTGAACTTGCGATCTTTCAACGATAGGGTGAATGATTTCTTTTTTGTGGCACCACTTGGGAGCTGCCTGACATTTCAAAAACAGGAAACAGTCATTCAGTCTGTAAGCATTGTGCAAATATAACCTATATCGCTGTATCAGAACCATAATCTGCTATAATGTCATGTCAGAGTGATTTACTATACAGCAGACCAAAGGTTCACATTAAATATGCATCCTGCTGCAGTGACGTTACATTACGAGAGAATGGAGAAAGAGAAACATCCTTAACATTGTGGTTAGCCACTAAACAACAATTGGACGTGTGCTCAGAAGCATATACAAAGCAACACTTTGCCTAAAGTCCTCGTGTTAATTTTAACCTCTGGAGGCTAGGTACTTCAGGACAAGCGATCTGTTGGAAAGAGGACCCAGCTGTTCTGGTTCATTGTGGAGATTATAGATTCTGCTCGTTGCTTCGACTCACCAATGTGAGAAATTGCTAAATTGCAGTCATTCTCTTTAGCATCATTTTTTTCGCTTGGGAAAAGAAGTTCCTCTTTTCACCATAGATCACAGTCGTGACAAGATTATAAATGATTCTGACGTATGCTTACATAGTCTATCCAGGCACATCATACACCACTTGTACCATAAGCCCATGGGCCTAGAAGACTCCTGCCATGCACATTAATATGCATGCGTTAGTTCTTCAGTCTCAAGCCTGGTGCTTGATGCTGCAGAGCTCTCACTCAAAAAGCCTAGTCACATGCTGGAGAGATCAACCGAATTATGGTAATTAAAGGCTTCTGGTTAATTGGCTTTGCTTGGCAACACAAAATGACAATGCTTTTCTGTTAATGTACATATCCTTCACATAATTTCAAGGGGACATATTACCATCTGGTACATTTGCATGAAGAACGCTGGCGTAAATGCGATGGTGAAAATGCAACCGAACCACTTAGCTTGTGATGTGGTGTTTCAGGGTTTCTCTACACTCCAGTGAAAGGGTCTTCCATAGAGCCCAGGTGTGGCTACAACACCATCATTCAACAATATTTTCTATCAACACGATACCTTCTCGGTTCAGAAAGTTTCTGAAGCCCTCGTCTGTGCTCCTGGGCTCCTTAAAGCTCTTTGGAAAAGCACAGAAACTGAGCATAAAGTATCCACTGCATAATGAATGTAAAAAAAAAAAACAGAACGAGTCAGAGTTGAACAGGTCCAAATGAACCTAGTGTGAATATCAATATCTCATTATCACAGGCACCTGCTGTATTTACAATTCCAATCTGCACAGAGATGTGTTTAACATCATTTAGGATAAGCAATTAGTCTTTAAATAATCAAACTTAAATCAAAAATAAATTAATACCCTGGGATTTTTTTTTATCTTCCCCAAGGGGGTTTTCAGACAGAGTGCTGTAGTTACAAGTGCAATGTTTTATGGAAAATGTTTAATATAAAATCTGACAGCGACCAGAGCTGAAACTACGTAATTTATTATAAACCCTGCTGTTAAAAGCATACTATGATGGGTAAAAATGGCAATAGTGCTCCCTTACTCTCTTTCTTGCACACACACACACACCCTTTTTCACCCAGATACAATCTGACATTCTTGATGTATAGCTCTAGCTGTATGTATATCTGCTATTCCCATAGGACCCACCCTGGTTGTCACGGTAACAATTGCTACTCCACAGCCACGCCCCTTCCTCCTTTAGCCCTTCCCACTGGCCTAGATAGCACTAGTGGTACTGTTTAGCAGGGAGAAGTAGTCCTGAGGAGTAAATCTAGGTCCCGGTTTAGTCTCACTCAGAAAACACAAGATGCTTTTATATCACATTAAGAATCATGACTAGTTCATGGTACACGTGTGTCTCTGTCTACTGTCTGACAACCACAGCGCGTGCGTCTAGCCATCAGCTGCAGAAAGGAGTAATTACAAGTATATTCAATTCAATTGAGCAAATCAATTCTATTGATTGTTCATTAGATAGGTGCCCATTGGGTGTCCGTTTACATTATTTTGCATAACAATGCTTTAAAAACAATGCAGCTACTTTTTAAACCACTGGGCCTGCGAGCAGAAACAACGGATCCATCACCAGATGGGGTATTAGATTTTGTAGGTCAAGATGCTTTGAGCTCAGCACTTCGGGGGAACCTGTGACCTTGTTAAATTTGACCTATTCTGCTCCCAGCTGCCCCAGCATGGGTGAAGAGATAAACTGCAGAGAAAACACAGTTTATATCTCTCCCTCTATATCTATCACCCTGAATGAGTGATTGTCAACTGGAAATGGTGGTCTTCGAACCATAGAGTACAAGCACTAATGACTTCTGTTAGATCTGCACAAGTGGCTCGTTTGTAGGGAAAAACAGGACCAACACTGGCATTCTGACTAATGTAGCTATGACTCTTTTAGTGCATTACCTTGCCCTCTTTCTCTAGCTGAGAAAAGTGGGTGGAAAAAAAAACCACTTTGTCTCTCTCTCCATCTGTTTCTCTTCTATTTATTGCTCTCTCTCACATGGGCATGCTTTTTCCCTCTTTCTTCTATCATCCTCCTCCTTATCATCTCCTTCACTCAGACCCTCTCACTCGTCTTTCTCTCTCTTTGCAGATGTGTCACTGGGGCCATGCAGATCCCTCTCTCCACATGGCACAGACGTGCCATGGCTCTAAATCGGGTGTGATTAATGAGATCTCCACGCGCCGGGCGTTCTTAATTAAATAACACTGCTTAATTAGCAAATGATTTATGCCCATAATGGATGCCTTAAGATGGGGAAAAGGAGGCTCCTCCTCTGTCTAATTTTCTCCCTGAAGCTTACTCCGTGAGCAGCACCTACTGTTCTACTCCCGACTCACTGATATGACAGTCTCAGTGAACAAGCAAATGGACAGAGACAGAACGAGCCAACGAGTGCAGGTTACTGTCCCGTGATGGTGTTCACTCAGATGCTGAGTCAAATCCGAATGAGTTACTAAGTGCTGCTGTGTTACAGTCTGAGCACCGCAAGACATTTTCATATCAGTAATTCGACTATTAGTCAGACTAGACACTAAAGGCTTTGACATTATCTATGCGCGAGGCATAAGATTGCACCATGTGGAGGATGTGGAATATTTTGATCACACTCTTGCTGTTATAGCATCAATTACTTTTATTTATAACCTGTTTTTGATAGATAAGTGTAGTGTCTTTAGTGCTCCATTTTACTAACTATACTTACGTGTTTCAGTTTTAGTGGTTTCTAAATTTTGACATAAAAAACTACCTTCTGATTTGAATTTTTGTTCCAAAAATACACGAAGCAGTACATTCGAAATAAACGCATGCACAAATATTACACAGCGGTTACCAACCGCCTTGACTAATGGCAATTTATGTTATGTTTTACAGCTTTTATAAGAAGTGAAAGCATTTTGATATGATCCAGTATGAAAATGTATCACATCGTCATTATCGCCATTACGGCAAGCCTATAATTTACATTTTCATTCGATTTCAGTACAGCTTCAGTTCTCATTCACATAAAGGAAAGGTAGGGGGGCTCCATTTCCCTCTAAGACCCATATTTTACCCCCTGGCTAAATCTCGACGCTGATGTTTTATTATGTTCAATCAGAGTTGGTTTATCTTGAGATGACGGCTAATATCTTTCAGCCAATCCACACAAAGCGACGTTAGAAATAACAAAAGCTTCTGTTGGTTTCTTTGACGATGACGACGACTATCTTATTACAATAACTTGAAGTGTTAAACATAAAATCTGCTAGCTCGTTGCACATTTGTGGTGCCATCCGATGTGTGACAGTAATATGATTTATTCAATATAAGGGAAAGCATTAGGACTTATATTTGGCTGAAATTTGATTTCGGCACTGGCGGTTGAGGGGTGCTTTGTGAATATTCCTCCCCCCTCACCCCTGCAGGCTGGAAGGTCATGGAGAATAAAAGAATATCAATGAGATGTGATGAGAGGCAACAGATGCTGTCTGAGGAGAAAGACCGCAGGTGAGACAGACAGCCCTAATGTTCGTACAAAAGAAAGGTGTGACAGGAAGATGCAGAGAGAGAGAGAGAGAGAGAGAGAGAGAGAGAGAGACCCACACACATGATGGCGTAAAGTTAGGGTATGCAAAACCTCAGACATTGAGATACTTATAACACATACACGTGGATACATGAATCCATAATGCTTACACAATGACAATGAAACAGTAAAGATTAACAAAGGAACATATATACAGACATAAAAACAGTAAACAAGTATATAAAAGAAAGGAAACTATATGACAATTGTGTCAGTGTGCATGCTGCCAGCCTTCGAAGGAATACATCCTCCAGCTAAACTGTGAAATAAACAAATAGCAACATTGCCATAAATCTTCAACGAGACATTTCCTGTACAGAATAAATCTGTTCCCTGCTCGCTTACCTGCTCACACGAGATGAAAAATGAATACGCTTCATTTTCAGAGGTGTTGACTGACAGCGTTTTTGTTATTGCGCAGACTCGTACACTGATGGATCAATTATAAATTCATTAGCTAGCCTATTGGGACGCTAAAAACCTCTGATGTGTCCTACGTTTTGCTTGCCAGGAAGTCCAATTAGGATAAAAAAAGTGAAAAAGTGTCAGCTAATGTGATTTACCTCAAAAGTATGACACGCTAATTGCCTGCAATAATACAGAATATGGCACAGAAGCAGGTAGTTTAATCCTCTGGAGGGCCGATTTTATGTAGCCAGATTCTAGATGCTCCTCTTATGATGAAATGTACTGTTTTGCGTCCACAAACAAAAGACGGAGAAGTTTTTTGCTAACATTCAAAGCTTTTTTATTTTGTCGTGTTCTCTCATCTCTCCGAAAAAACTTTATTTCTGTCTGACTTGCATCTTTATACTGTAAAACAAGTTCCTATTAACTAAAGAAGCTAATACTGAAGATCCTTTCACATTTGCTGCTTGACTCTATACTACACATTTGAAGAAAATAATGATTTGATATTCTCACTATCTGGTTTCTTACGTTAGAAAGGGTTCCCTTTGAGTCTGGTTACTCTTAAGGTTTCTTTCCTCACGTCGTCTCAGAGAGGTCTTCCTATCATCACCTCAGGTTTGCTCATCACATATAAATCAATTTCTGGATATCTTTATTGCTGAAAAACTATATAAACTCTGAATTAACTAGCAAGCCATGTTCTTGGTACAGAAAAGAATGGTACATGCCATAACATTCAGCTTTTGTGATCCATCTAAGCCAATTATATTGAACCGGTAATGTTTCAACAAATGCATTTAGTGAAGGGTTTCTATCTTTGGTTGTTGGAGGAGAGAGATAAACATGCTTGTGGCTTTTATATGTAGAAGAGTGATGATTATTAATCGCACTATCCACCCAGAAGAGGATGAATTTTTTTAATCTGAACTGAATTAAACTGAGTTATATCAGCAGTCCACTAAACCTATTTGTCCACCAGGTAAATGTGCTTTCTAATCTGAACTTTTAAACCTGGATACATAATCTTCTTATAATAGATTTGTAAGACACATGCATGTTCCTTTTTGTTTCTATGCAACATACCAGGTAATAAAATGACATTAAGATCAAAATTGACCAAAAATATATACATTTGAAGTTATTAAGCTTATTTTCATAAAAGAATAATCCTCCATTAGCATGAATAACAGCTTTACACACTCTTGGCATGCGGACAGTTTGTTTCTCCTAACATTCAGCTGAAATATTGTGCCATGCCTCTTGTGAAACCTGCCAAAGATGTTCTTCAGAAGTTGTATCTTTCTTCTTATATAACATTACAGAGCGTGGATGTATGCTTCAGGTCATTGTTTTGTTGTATGGTGAAGTTGGTTTCAATTAGCTACAAACCAGACAGTATTGCATGGCATTCAAGTATGGAATGGTAGCCATGTTGGTTTAGTATTCCTTTCATCTGGAACAAGTCTCCAGCCTTTTCAACTTCAAAACAAACCCAAAACATGAGCTTCTACCGCCATGTTTGACTGTGGGTGTAAGGCAGTCTGCTAAAATATTCTCTGCTGTTCTCCGTCTTACATAACTTCTACTGTTAGAGCCAGAAATGTCAAATTTGGACTCATCTCATCCACGAAACTTTCTTCTAGGCTTTCACTGTCCAATTCTTGCATATTGTTGCCTTTTACCTAGTTTGTTGCATAGAAACAGAAGGAACATGTGCTTAAAAAAACATAAATAACTGGCTTTTTGCACTACACTTTTATACACTACACCATTATATGTATTTATATATGTATCACCCTTATGAATGGTATGTTAAATATTTCAGAATTCCAAGCAATAATGGCTTTTGGCTTATTAAATAAAATGAAACAAAGAGTACTGGTTTCAAGATAAAACGCAGATTTTAGAAAATGGACTCACGATGACATATCAGAGATGCTGCACGAAGTACAAGGTACAATAACAAGAGATTAATAAATATGGAAAACTATGTTTAGAACATTCAGTCTGACTAGTGCTTGGGATATTTTTTACAAATATACAAAAGCATATTTTTGTGTTGTGAAAGCGACTGTGCCAAAAAAAAGGTGTTTGAAAGAAAAACTCCCTCTCTCTCAGCAGTGGCTGTGTAGCAGCATGTCTTCAGCAGGTCTCCTGTAGGAAGCATGCTGAGCTTCCAACATGTCTGCTGTCTACACATGTGTAAACATTAATTTCTCATGACAGAGCAAAACAATTCCTCACTGAGTGCCTGACAGGATGAGCTGAGAAAGTAGAGGGAAAGAAAAAAGAGAAGTTGAGAACATAGAACATGGATGAAGAGAAAAAAAAGAGAAAGAGCTCAGCGATGGAGGAGACGCTCAGTGTGCATGATATATTTGCCTGCTGTGGCATAGCACCACCCATCGGCAGCCATGTGCTCCAAACAGATAAGCCGCCTTTTATACCTTCAGAAGGGACCTGTAACAGTGGTCAAGCCAAATTCAATTGTGCTGTTGTAAAAAGCACAACAAAGGTATACTGCAATTAAATCTTGGGTCATGGTTAAAAAAACAAGACAATGGCAAAATATTTGAAAAAATTACAATGTGTAATTTACTTATGCGTTTCAATTTTGCATCCGCAGATCGATTGTTTATTGACTGATTATTTGCAGTGACATGTTTGCTGTTTCTCTTAGCCAATAAGAACAAATAAATATGATGGATGTCACTGTCATGGCTCAGAGTGTGTGAGGAATTAGATGGTCATACCAGAATGACCTCAGCAATTCACACTAAATGACCCAAATACAGCTTGACAACATGGCATTTGTTGGTCAGGCAAAAAAAAAAAAATGGACATGTGTGACAATTAGAAAAGGAAACAGATTAGCTAGATACTTTATTCAGTCCTTTCTTGGAGAACCCTTGAAATAATTTTGATATTAAAAAAATTTTACCTGCCTTTTAAATTTATTATTTTAAATCCTGATTTTAATTTAAATAAAGAAAAACATATGTGTAACAAGTGATTGAAATTAAATCTGTACAGGGCTTACCACAATGCGATGGTATTTTATGTATCTAAAAGATATTACAGTATTTATATGATTTAAACGAGGCATCGAGTGTGTTGAGAAAACAATAACGTGACAGCTATCAGGGACATGTGCACTTTAATGACTGATGTGTTCTCTGTCAGCTGAGAGTAACCTTGGAGTGAAGGATTGTGGTCATAATGCTTACACAAACACACTCAATCTTCAATCCCTGTGTTTGTTTTTGGGCCGCTTCAGAAACAGAAGACCTCAGAGTGAAAACATGGCGCAGGCAAAGAAAAAAGCGCAGGCCCAAAGTGGGACATTCATCTTGCTTCATAATATGGAGCCATAATGCTACAAAATGCAAAGGCTGTTCTGCGATATCTAAATGATCTAATGGATACCCGGTTTCAGAGGTATCTCTAATCCATTCACAAGCCTGTCCTGGGCATACTAATGCTAAAAAAATCACCACTGTCTCAAAACACTGGCTGGAGACATCAGTAAGCATTGTAGCATTAATTACACATGGGAAATGAGATTGAATGCCACTTTGAGTAATGAAACCAAATAGAATTTCATTTTGTGTTAGCGTTAGCATTAGTATTAGATGCCTAACTTCTGAGTTAAGAATATTAACTCTTTGGCCTCTGAAAAGTTACTGCCTAATTCATTTCTGAGTGAGGATTATATGACTAAGTAAACAATATTAGCTTTCTGAGTAAAGAATATTAGCCGATTAACATCTGAATAAATAATATAAGCTGACGATCGTCTGAGTAAGAAATAGTAGCTAATTAGCTTCTGAATAAATAAAATAAACGGATTAGCTTCCAAATAAAGAAACTCAAATGACTAAGTAAAGAATATCAGCTGATTAGCTTCTAAATAATAATTATTAGATGATTGTCCGAGTAAATAACATAAGTTGACTAGCTTCTGAGTAAGAAATATTACCCAAATTAGTTTCTGAGTAAAAGCTATAAGCAAATTAGCTTCCGGGTAAACAATATTAGATAATTAGTATCTGAGTGAAGTATATCCACTGGTTGAGTAAATATTATTAGCTGATTAGCTAATAGATAAATAATTTTATGTGACGGAGTAAATAATGTTAGCTGATTAGCTTCTCAGGACAAAGCAGCTTTTGTTTCCAACGAAATGTAGCTTCTGAGGAAAGAACTAAGGCTGATTGGTTACTGAGTAAAGCAGTAAACGCTAAATTAGGAGGCAAATTTGTCCTATTATTGACATTATTTTGGTATAAACATAAATAGAATTTAATTGTGCATAGGTTTGTTGTCACATATATACTGTAAGACATGCTGTTTAACTAAAAAAAAAAAAAAAATACATGGCAGTGAAATTGCAAAACAGCTAAAGCATGGCCTTACCTCATGCCTTCTGCCATGAGGAGAAAGAGGTTGTAAATGTGAGAGAAGATGAAAAGGAAAAGTATAGTGCTGAAGAACATGGTCATCCAGGAGCCATGGTCCTCACGAAACATCTTTAGTCGTAGGAACCGTCCTGGTACACAAAGAAAAGTCCAATGTAAATATTATCTCTTCATGTCCATTAACCATTTAAACTATGCATACACAATCCCTAGTAAAGACATTTCCCAGCATTTTCATTTCTGGACTGTTGACAGAAAGCTTTCAAGTTTATTCGAAGCTAGTCCATCATAACAAGTTCACTTGTCAATACCTGACAGTAACATAGTTTGTAGATCATATAAACTACTAACTAGTCTGCAGACCGTTTTTCTGATTCTAATCTGATATTTGGGTTTCATGTTGCCTTTATATGATTACAGATTGTTCTGACACACACAACCTGTAAAGCGCTCTCTTTTCTCTTCCATTGGGAATCAAATTATTGAACACACAAAAAATCAAATCATTGCAAGATACCTTTCTGTTGTGCACACTCCCTCTCTGAGAATATGAGATTGATTCAGATAGCAAAGTGTCTGCTCTGAATGTGTAATCATGTCCTTCTGTTTCTCCTCTGCCTTGTTTTGGGGAAATTGAGTTTTAACTGCAACATTACATAGAATTTTGCTGTAAGCTCAAAAGCAGCATTTGAAATGAAACACTTACTGGACATTAAATAATGAATAAAATCAAATTTTTACTATTCGTTTTGCAAAACACACCAACTCATTGATGCCAAGGAGAACTAACACATCTTCTATGCATCTGGAAGTCATGCAAAACTTCTAACAATGTTTTTTTCTATGCAAATTATTTGTCATGTTTAGGGGATTGTTTCTCCTTTTGCGTGTATACACAGCTGGTGTCATCTTTACTGAGACAATTAAGTTCCTGTAAACAGAAATACTGTATGATGGAGCCAGCAGAAGACCAACTCAAATTAATAATGAAAAAGAGATATAATACAACAATGAACAAACTGAAGAGCATGTAATCACAAACAGGTTAGTCGCCTAACTAATCACTTTCTCCACAACAGCAGTTATGGTGCTAATATCTAATAGATATGAACAAGAGAGATTTTCTGGCCAGCACACAGTCACTTAGTGACCTCTATAGGCATATTTTATATTTTGCTTCTGCAAAGGAAAGCAAATCCCATGTGTGGTATGATAATAAAGTAATATGTAAATGTGTACTTTATTTCAAAGGAACAGACAGTTTTACAACCCTTAAACAATAATATTGTTGACCACAATATGCTGACCGGGTTAGAACATAATGAATAACATAATATACGCAAGAAAACCGATCTCACCGCATTTAAGCAAAAGAGGCATTGAGTATTTGCATCCATGCATAAAGATTTTATTTTAATCCATTTTATTTATACTGTAAAAAATGTAATTCAAAAATCGTCCTAGGATGGCTTTGTATACTAGTGTTTATGATACAGCACGCCGTTAAAATGTTTAATCGCGCTATTAAAAATACATTAAGGAGGCTCACCTCTTAGATACATTTTAGTAGAGTGATTAGCTGCATGCGTAATTACATGCACAAACAAATAATGTTGTGTGGGCAGGAAACAAAAATCTATACAAATCCTCATTAACCCACATATTATTTAATGAGTGTAGTATCTGAGTGTAGCACCAGACAGCCAAGCAATAGAGAAAAACACAGCCTGCAACAATTACATTAAATACAATTATAAAGAGTTACCAATTTCATGAGAAGTATTTCATAATATTCGATGAAAACACAATATTTAATGAAAACACAACTTGTACAGTAGTGTGACTACACTTGTTCTGGATTGTTACTTTTCCATGACCTAACCAGACTGGAAAATGTCTGTGTCTGAGGGCGATTTCAGTTCTTGCATATGTAAAAACATACTTTTGCTCTTGTCTGACCTACACACTGCACTTTTCCTACTGCATTAGCTTTATGAGCCTATGGGCCTTCCCTGCATCTGAGTGATAGCCTGCATTATTCTCTTTCCCAGACACAGCTCTCTGGCCTTCATTCAGGCATGATGAGTCCATTTATTTTCCCATTACTCTGAAGCCCTTGGGCTCCGAGAAGCCAGCTTGGTACCGTCCATCTTAAATTACTCACAAACCTTTTTTTGAATCAACCTACAGGGCAAAGTGCTCAGTCAGTGATGTGATGAATTTGAGCCTCCCAACATGTCTTACAACATTTCGTGTCTTCAACACAGTGCCGAAGACTCAAACCAAATCGTGTCAACCAGGCTGCAGTCTGTCGATAGATATTTTTTTTAACAAATAAAATGTCAGTATGTGCCATTTTCTGTTGTCATTGCTGTTGACACAATTATAGTGGGATTTCTCAGTGAAACTGATCAAGTTCATGGAAGCCTGACATGTAATTGTGTGTGTGCATAGGTACACTGTGAAGAACAAAGTGCATGACCTGGCTGTCAGACAGAAGTTCCTGGGGACATTTACATTTACATTGGACCACATGCTGCAACATCTTGAAGGAAAAAAGGAGCATTTCCAAAACTGCCATTAAGACTTGGCCACTGGATTTGATTCTATGTTACACACCCAGCCAGAGGGTCCTCACTTTTTTTATCACCTTGCCCAACATCCATGTATGTTCTCCCAATCTACATGGGATTATATGGGATACAAAGTATTGTTCATAATTCTCAAACTTCCATTGAGGCTTTTATTCGGATAGTTAGAAAGATCTTTGTACATATGACAACATATCCAAAATAAGTGCTTTAGGTTAATGTAAAGAAAGGAACATTTATTCAGAAGCTTGATTACTTTATGTAATGCTGAGCCATTTCTGTGATGGCAGGTGGTTCACTTTACATTATCATGCGTTGACAATGTAAAGCGAATTAAAACGCCATCAAAGAAAGCCAGACGTGGCTCAGGGTTCACCACCACCTGAAGCAATCAAGCCTTTGATTAAATGTGTCTTTTTTTGCCATTACCCTTATAATAATTTCAGCAAGGATCTTCTAAATAAGTACACTTTTTAGACCGAGGATTATTCAACAGCATCAGTTTGCTTACAATTCTTATGAAGAATGTAATAAAACTACATAATAAAGATATAAATAGATTATTCTGGTATAATTAAGATTTATTTTAAAAGAGAAAAAAGACCATTGATGGAAATATTAATACATTAGGGAAATAGAACAGGTTTTATATTTTCATGCACTGCTCTAAAATGATTCTTTTTTATTTAAAAGCATATTATTCTAATAGAAAATCTCTTGCATTGATGAATACTATTTTGTTATCAATAGTATGTTATTCTAACATATCCAAAATCAATGCATCCCAACCACCACCTTCTAATTCATACATCTGTTACACCGCTTGTACAATTGTTTATTCAACTTAATGCTGCTACATTTAATTATATTTTCTTTTTAAGATACTTAACAAATATTTAATATTTTTATAAAATGACCCTTAAATATCTAAGCACCTTTTTATTTTAGTACCATTTCACTTACTGCCCATTATAATACATGTGTATTAATGATTCATTAGTGCTTTCACTGCCTTTGGAACACCACAAACAAACTAATCTATACTGTAATAAGGCTCTCCCTCTGAAACGGATCAACTTTTCCCTGAACGTTTCCTATTTTACTTTGGGTAATTTCAAGGTCTGTCTTAGTTGCATAATTGGACTGATTTGCATGAATGAACTTAATAGCTCTGGGTGTTCAAAGACTGAGCTCTAGCAGAGGTGAACGGTATTGTGTGTAGATGAGACTGATTACGTGTGTATGTGTGAAAGTGCCAGAGAGAGTAACACAGAGAAGAAAAAGGCAAAAGGGAAAGCTAACAAAATGAGCAGAACTGTGTGTGTGTGTGTGTGTGTGTGTGTGTGTGTGTGTGTGTGTGTGTGTGTGTGTGTGTTGGGCACATTCGTTTCTGGCCATACGTGTGACCCCAGACTGGAGGATGTGAACTGATCAGCAGAAACATATATGGTTTTAAAGAGAGAGAGAGAGAGAGAGAGAGAGAGAGAGAGAGAGAGAGAGAGAGAGAGAGAGCAAGACAAAGACAGAACATACCCCCCCAACACACACACACACACACACACACACACACACACACACACACACCTAACTAAAGGTCAGTGTGTTAAAACAGAAAACCATGACAATTCTGAAGTTCTTGTATATGACGTGTATTACTGATTATTCATTTGTACCGTGTGTGTGTGTCTGAGTTACAGGAATCAAGAGCGAGACCGAGGTCAAATTCGGTTGAGGATTGATTGCAAGGTCAGCATAACAAAAAATGCTTTGGACAATAAAAATAGAACAGGAGTTAGAACAGATGTAATACTGTATAAGTTGTAGCTCTATCACTTATGTACAAGGTTAAAAAAATATCTCATTGTAGACAGTTCCCTCTAGTGGTTATAACCCTCTAGCTCCAATGTAGTTATTGATGTTCGATAGAAACAAGATTATTCCTCATAAATGCTTTCTACCAACATTGACACTACGTCCTAAAAAAGCTCAGATTAGCCTAGTATAGAGCAAAATACCACAGTGTATATCAGCATTGTGGTAAGGCAAGAGTAAATGCATGCATCTCAGTATTTACACTCATACACCAGGGCCATGTCTTTAAAACACACACACACACACACACACACACACACACACACACACACACACACACACACTGTCCGTTGTTGATTGATGAGGTGGGTGGAGCTGGTAGACAGACAGAGAGAAGAGAGCAGCAGTCTGTCAGCATGATCCATTTTCTCATCAATAACTCTTACAATCCTGGTAAGAACGCTTTTCACACACACACACACACACACACACACACACACACACACACACACACACACACACACACTAGGAATTGGACCGGACACACATAATCTCATTATATAGCATATTATGTAAAATAGAATATATACATAACCCTGATTTTTAAGTGATCCTTAACGTGGCTGGTGGTGGAAGTTGCATTTCCTACCCTCATTTTACGGATAGACATGGTAAAGGAAAGTGGAATATACTGAGGCTTTTTTATAATATGGAAAAGTCAGCTACAGGAAGCAATATATTGATTCTACTGGACTGAAGTACCTTCGACAAACACGGCTTATTATGCAAGTTAATGAGCAAATATGTTGGAAACAAAAATGATACAAAAGCTGATGGTAATACTGGTCATAATCTATTGTCATTCTAGTGTTTTGATATATACTTAATGTTTTGTGAATATCTAATGAAATAACACTTTTAATTATAATAATACCTTCTAAGAACATATCACCCATCTACATTTCCTCACAGCACACCATGATGAAGCGTTCCTGGATTATCCCAATAAGACCACACCATTCTGCAGTCAGTTCAAGGATGGTAGGTGGTACTGCTCTGTCCTGCTGGTCTTATTTATCGTTGGTCTACCAGTAGGGTTGCTTGGTAACATGGTGGCCATTGTGAACTACACGTGCTATCGACGGCCTTGGAGCACGGGGACAGTTTTCCTGCTTAACTTGGCACTGTGTGACATCGGCTGGCTCCTTTTGCTGCCATTTACGGTTTACTTCAACCTGCGTCACCCACATATAAAAGGCTTAAACATTTTCTGCCAGTTTAAAAAAATCTTCTTCAACATCAATGTTTATGGAAGCATCTTCTTCCTGGCTCTGATTAGTTTCGATCGTTACACCGGCATGGTGCACCCGATCAGCTCTCTGCGCTGGTGGGACGGGAAAAAGGCCTGCTTCTGCTCCATTTGCACCTGGATTTTCCTTATTTTGGCTTCCATTCCTGATTTATTTATGACTTTCGACTTGAGTCGCCCTGACAACTTTACCATCTGTATGGAAAACATCCACGGCCCTTTCTCTTATGTGACCACCGTCTCGTTAATTCGAGCGCTGTTGGGATTCCTGCTGCCGTTTGTGGTGATGGGAGCATTTTACACACAGATGATAAGGGTCTTGAGAAGCATGACAGGAACAAAGAACCCTAGAAAGCTGAGACTGGCTCCTCGGAGAACTGGGAAACCTCTGGTTCTCATCACAGCCGCTTTAGTGGTTTTCTTGTTGTCTTATGCTCCTTACCACATCATGATTATGACTTTAGTGTTCATGCGATTCATCGGCAAGGTGACAAGCGAAAACACGGACACGCTCTACATAGCCTATGAGTTCTTGGAGGCCTTGTGCAGTGTGAGCAGCTGTCTGGACCCTGTGCTCTACATTCTTGCCAGCCAGGATTTCCAGCAGAGATGGAGGAAGAAGATGGTCATGGCACGGCTGTGCTGCAGGGACACCAGAAGAGTTGGTGTTCAGTAGCCACTGTGAGATTAAAAGAAGACTTGAAGTGAAGTTACTCTGGCAGTATACATTTGCAGTGCTGATTTTGGGCCTTGTGTCCAGGGAGTATTTACCACTTTGTTTTTGTGCTGCATTTTTGTATAGAAATAAATTCTAAATTAATATTAAAAACTAAACTAAACTAGCTAAGTAAAATTTTAACAAAATTTACCAAATAAAAACACACTGAAATTGAACTGAGGTCAAAACTGGCTAAACTGTTTGACCCAAGAGTTCATTTATAGGATGAAAATGTAGGAAATACTGCCTGAAATATTTTAGCAAAATCATCTTTGAATTAAGGTTCACTCCTGGGGCCAAAGCCCAAGATTACAAAATCACAAGCTTTTAATAGTAAACAAATCATTGGT
This sequence comes from Silurus meridionalis, assembly GCF_014805685.1. Classification (NCBI taxonomy): domain Eukaryota; kingdom Metazoa; phylum Chordata; class Actinopteri; order Siluriformes; family Siluridae; genus Silurus; species Silurus meridionalis. The sequence goes on along the minus strand of NC_060893.1, from coordinate 8,060,846 downwards.
CAGAAAATGTACAATAATTTAACAAATACACTCCTGAGACTTGATGTGCCAGCTGTTACTTGTTTTTTGATGCTGCAGTGAATTGTTTGGGGCAAAGATTAAATCATAATAATGATTAAAATGCTTGAAAGACAAAAATCAGCAGATGTCTGTGTTCACAAATCTTTTTCAGCAAAGCTCGTCAGCACTGAACACAAAAAAAACCACTGAATCCACAAGGCTTACACAAAACCCACAAGGCTTACAACTTACTTTATGTATTTGTTTAACCCTCGCTAATTTCTTCAGAATTTATTTGTTTAGTATGTAATTATTTGTATATTTTGCCATTTTGGGCATTGTCACATTTTTTGCTCAAGAGTAAAAATAAAACTTACCAGCTTCAAGTTTCTGAACTTGAGATAAAGTCCTTTCTCGGGTGCCCAAAAGAGGTAGTAAAACCTCGTATGCCAACCTTTTACTTGGTGGAGAAGCAGCATCTTCAGCTTTTCTAAGTCGCCAATGGTAGGATTAATGTGTTTCAGGGTTAGTTCTCATTGCCATAAAAGTCATTACAGTAAAGGTGATTTTCAGGTGCATCTGAATCAACTGGTTCTTGCTGCTTTGCAGACAAAGACTAAACGATTACACTGTTATATGTATTTGTTATTACTACATGAAATGTGATATTGGTGAAAGCTGCATTCTGATCAATCAGAAGCCTGTGTAAAGGGTTTATGAACTCAAATTCTGCAAAACATATTTGAAAAAAATCCAAAAAATAAAAGTGTATTGAGTTAAATTGTTTTGTTATTAATTACAAATATATCTAACAGTAATATGAATAGCCTTGCATCCTCAACTCCCTCCTGGGTGCTTCCTGGCTGAGTGAACCCGTGCATACTGAACCCTAGTAATAACTACTTGTGCCCAGATCCCCATGGACTCAGTCAGAGAAAATCCATTCATCATGTTGTAAAAGAACTGTGGTTTAATGCCATGACTGACCCTTGGGAGATGATAAGCACAGAAACAGTGGTCACATCGATTAATCAGGGCTGGGCATACCACTGTCTGCTCTTTCATTAGAAGATACTTCTATAAAAAAAAACACAGACACCAAAAGTAGATTGCAGGTAGTAAAATATGTGCATATTTGTTTATATATTTAAGCATCAATGTGAATAAAAGGTAGCAGAAATCCTCTTTAAAACCAGTAGGCTTCTTACATTTGTTAACTTTTCTCTGTTATATTTGTAGGCTTTTCTCTTAGAAACACCTGTTTATTTTCATATATATAACCAAGCATGTGACAAATATAATCAATAACTCTGGTCAATTATATTATTTATCTGGTTACAGTAGTTTAGAATTAGGGTTTGACGTAGGCATAGTGAGGGGTTTAGGGTTGGTGTAGGAGCAGGGTTAGAAACAGTGTGGGTTTAAGGTTAGTGTTGGATTGGGGTTAGGAATTGTGTGGGTTTAGGGTCGGTGTTGGATTAAGGTTAGAAATAGTGTAGGGTTTAGAGTTAGGTATAGTGTGGGTTTAAGGTTAGGTATAGTGTGGGTTTAGGGTTAGGGTTGGTGTTGGATTAGGGTTAAATATAGTGTGGGTTTAGGGTTGGTGTTGGATTAGGGTTGTGTATAGTGTGGGTGTAGGGTTGGTGTTATATTAGGGTTATAATGTGAGTTTAGGGTTGGTGTTGGATTAGGGTTAAATATAATGTGGGTTTAGGGTTGGTGTTGGATTAGGGTTGGTTATAGTGTGGGTTGAGGTTAGTGTTGGATTAGGGTTAAATATAGTGTGGGTTTAGGGTTGGTGTTGGATTAGGGTTAGGAATAGTGTGGGTTCAGGGTTGGTGTTGGATTAGGGTTAGGAAAAGTGTGGGTTTAGGGTTAGTGTTGGATTAGGGTTAGGAATAGTGTGGGTTTAGGGTTGGTGTTGGTATATGGTTAGGTATAGTGTGTTGTTAGGGTTGATGTAGGTCGAGAATTAGCAATAGTTTGGGGTTAGGGTTAGTGTTGGATTAGGGTAAGTGTAGGTTCAGGGTTAGGCATAGTATAGAGTTGGGGTTAATGTAGGTTTATTATTAGGAAAGGTTTGTGGTTAAGAAAGGTAGAGAAAATATAGAAAGGAGCAATTTACTAGTTATAAGTACCTTACAGCACAGTGAAATCCTTTCTTTGCATTTTCCAGTAGTGGAAAGCTGAGGTCAGCCATAATACAACACCTCTGGAGCACAGAGGGTTGGGGGACTTGCTCATATGCCCAAGAGTGGCACCTTGGTGATATCAGGGATTGAACCTTCAACCTTCCAATCAGTAACACAGAGCAATAACCACTGAGCTACCACCTTCCCCTTACCACATACCACCTAACAAGTTAGGGTTAGGTCATAGTGTGTGGTTAGGGTAAGATTATATTAGGGTTAGATTAGCGTTATGTTAGGGTTAGTTTAGGGTTAGGGTAAAAAAAAAATAGTGGAAATAACAAATACATTTAACAGTAAGATTAAATAGAATAGAAGAAGTTTGTCTTTGAACGTTGTTAGAGGATACTGTTAATACAAACACACCTAAAGTGCAACTTTTGATGTTAAATATGTGCATATGCAGTGGAAACCGGTTATGTCGAGGGCCTAGGGGACACCAACTAACAGCAGAGATTCACCAGTATACAATACAAACCACCGTCGATTCTCAAAACAACCCTTTATTATATTCTCAAACATTGCAAACACAAAGATCGCTCACCAAATCACAAAAAACATGCGGGGTGTAGTTTGTTTTTACAAAAAGTTAACCAGTGTCAACATTAAATTCTCGAGTCATTTCACTCTGACACACAGCTCTAAAAAGTGTCCTACACCTGTAGCATCTGTAAGGCTTGATTTTTCCGCCACTTCCGCGATTTCTTCTGCGGCTGCACAGTGCCGTCTCACTACCGTATTTTCGCGTATATATAAGACGCACCCTGGGTGAGGGGTATGTAAAACTTTCTATAAGTCTTATATAAACGCGGTAGTTAGATGGTGACGTGGCAAAAGCTGGCGATTGGTCATGGGATCGAGATAACCGATGTTAAGTGGCAAATTTGCCCCCCACTTGTGCTCGAGATATTAGGGTTCGTCAACATAAAAGAATCGACATAACCGATAAAAAAATGCTTAGCCAAAGCGAGATTTTGCCGGTTCCACTTCAAAAACGTCGGCTTTATAGGGTTGGCGAGTTAACCGAGGTCGAGATAAGTGGGCTCCACTGTACTATGATAGTTAGCATCACTGTCAAGGCACCAGAAATCCTCTATGAAAGAAGTAGGCTTATGTTATTTGTTAAAATTTCTCTTCGCACATAGGAAACACCTGTTCTTTCCATATATTCCAACAAAGGGTAAGGCGATATAATGTTTACTTTTTGAATAAACAGCCTACTTCAACACCTCTGAATATGATTTCCTTAGCTATGGGTACCTGGCTAATGATGTCATCTGAAAGGTTTGATGCAAGCTCAGCTGTTTCTCTTTCAATGCTTCGAACAAACACTTTGCTTGCACAACTCCCGGTTCAAGCCTAATCAGAAAATGTTAGGAAATGAAATTAACATCTATTCTGAGTGCTGAATTAAGAAGTGAGAACACAGCAGGTGTGCGCAAACACACCACGCAGCAGCTGTGCTCTTGCGCTCAAGGCGTCCTGTTTCGCCTGTTCAAACACAACGATACAGTGTTTACAGACAAAGCAAACCTGCGATTTCCACACAACAGAGACCAGCACTGCTTCGTACTTGCTGCTTATACCTATAACAGCGTGTTAGGTCGATAATGAAGAAAGGAAACAGGTCAAGTAATCTGACAAATGACTGTGTTTTATAAAAAAAAGAAGTGCAAAACATTATGTGTTAGAGTGTTATAATGTTCAGGATTATAGAAGTCCAAATTTGACAAACTCAAACAATTCAGAATTGTGTTCAGATTAGCATTTAAGGTCGGTCTGTACTTAAAAAAGGGCTGCCAGGTGTGTCAGTGACTGTAATGATTTGGATACAAGCATTTCATTTTAAAAGGTATTTGGCCCACGGGACCTTGTTTTTGCATCTCTGCGCTACAGAGTATGTGATTTCACGAACACAAATGCTGCCATCTAGTGATCAACTGGTGTAATACAAGAAAGTAAGATAGAAAGAGAAAGCAGCGTTTATTTCAAGTCAAGTCAAGTCAAGAGACTTTTATTGTCATTTCTACTATACACAGTGGTACACAGTAAAAACGAGACAACGTTCCTCCAGAACCCTGGTGCTACACTAAACAACAACATAGAGCTACAACACAACACAAGCTACATAAAGTGCATCGAGTGCAACCTAGTGCAGTGCAGACAAAAAACAGTAAAGACAGACAGTGCAGACAGACAACACAAGACAAGACACAAAACCCAAGATAGCGCCGACCAGTAAACCTACTGTATACTTTGATTATACAGTACTGTGCGAGGAGAACTGTAAAAACTATACCAGGGAGTGAATATAAACAAAATGTAGTGCAAAAAACAGCAGCAGGCAAGAGGTGCAAAAGACAGCATGTAAACATGTCGCATGTACTCAACAGCACAGTGAAATTCTTACTTTGCATATCCCAGCTTGCTAGGAAGCTGAAGAAGAACACAAACTCCACCATTATTGATCATAAAAAATGCAATTGTGATCATTTTATAGTCATTTTATAGTCATTTTCCTTTGTAAGCTGCACACTTGTAAATATCTGTACATTTATTTAAACAATATTTTTACTCTGTGTATATTGCATTATTTAATTGTCTGTTTTACTATTTTGTTACATTGTGTCTGTACTTTCTCCTGCACTGGAAGCTCCCGACGCCAACTCAAATTCCTTGTGTGTGGAAGCGTACTAGGTAATAAAGCTATATCTGATTCTGATTTAATTATAACACCGCAATAACTTGTCGATTTCTTTTAATCTGAAGTTGTCATCTTTACATTAGGATGCCCACTTAGATTTAAGGTTAAAGGTTTACTGTCAACAGTAAAATCGCAGTTGCATCTTTAAGACATGAGGTGAATGCACATCCTTCCCTCACCCCCTTCTATTTGCCCAGTAAGAGGCTACTAAAGTTTTCTGTACTCAAGAAAAAATAAATGATCTTTGAGCTGATGATCTGGTACTCAGCTAACATACACTGAAAGCAGCTACTAGTTGACCTGAAGGTCTAAAAAAAAAAAAGCATCTAGGACCTTACATACCCCATCTGTCACCTTTTCTCCTCTGTTCAGGTAAGAGGTTCAGTAAATAATTTATTTCTAAGGCCGTCTCACAACAGAAACAGTAACACTAAGAATCCCTATATAACAACAGGTCATATGAAAACTTCAATAGGTATAATAAGTAATCCAATGGGCACACTATACATTTGAACCACATTTGGATCTCCTTTGTTATTTGTCCTGTGTACAGATAATTACGAGGGGATGAATAGAAGGGCATGTGAGAAGCGGTAAGATGTGAATAGACTTGGTGTTGGAGATAAACCTTAAACCTAAGTGGACCACAACATCCTGAGAGATAGATGACCGCTTGTGGTTTTTTTAAGCAAATCAACAACAGATGTAGCAGAGTTAATAAAGAAAAATAATTGTTTCATTTTTAGCTTTCGATACTAAGCCTTCAACTCATGCCTTCTTTTTACTGTAGGCCAGAAAATTGTAAGCTAAAGATATGATTATTATCTTGAGATTATTGTAATATTAGGATATTGCAGTTATACAATATACACTTTCCTGTGAGAAGATTAATCACACCATCATGACCTTTTGTCAGACAATCTGCAGCCAAGAATGATATTTCTCAGAATACAAAAAATTGTAAAAACTGTAAGAAATGAATACTGTATGTGTGTGTGTGTGTGTGTGTGTGTGTGTGTGTGTGTGTGTGTATTCTGTACATGTCTTTTTTAATGTAATGCTTGTATTACTACTGAAACAGCGTTATCCCCTGTTTGATGTTTCGGTATTTATCTCTCTTTGGACCCAATTTTTTGGATCCAATTCTTTGGTTTTGTTTAGTATAGATTGTTTGAACCTCAACTAAACCTTTCATGTTTCTTAAATATGAGTTTTGGATTTTGTCTCAGATATGTGTGCCAGGTTATCGGGGGTCAGAACCCATCTCTGAGTGGTCATTTTCAATAAAACTTCCTGCATTATCGTCACCTGCAGTGCCACTTTTATAACTTACTCTTTATTCATGTATTACTCAAATTCAATGCTTTAAATGATAGATGAAGTGCTATTATATTTTTGCCATAAAGTCTGTGTAAACTTACTAAACGTACTTACTACAGACATAAAGACATTCGACATTTGCCACTAATCCAGAACCTCCTTAGGTTTTCCACAGCAACAAATGGTAGATGGATGGGTTATTCTTAGTCTGTGTCTTATTGAACAATTAGAATATATTTATTGATCAAGACTTTAAAGCACATTGAAAAATGCTCTGGCTAAGAACGTCTGCCAAATGCCATAAATGTAATTTTAAAATCCAAGCAGCAGATTTGTATTGTAAATGAAAATGTACTTTCCCCTCATTCTGGAGTTGCCAGTATTGCCTGAGGCACTTGACCTGTATCTGCTTGATTATAAGCAATGTGAAGCTACATGATTGACCGTTTAAAAAAAAATGTTATATATACTGTATAAATGAGAAGGTGTTTTTAATAAAATGGACAGTAAGTGGTATATGTCTTGACAAACTGTAAATTAATTAGATCATTTTGATGGTATGTATAAATAAGAATAGAATGATCTTATTTATTTTGGACAACAATTTGGACATCAGTTGTGGTGCACAGGTTCTGCATATTGCGTCTCTGTATTCATTCTAGTAGGATTTTTGCTATCTATTCTCCAAATCTAACCGTCTCATTCTTGAATGCATTTCAGATCACAAAGCGGGTTGCACAATGAACAACAAAAGGCTTTGATTGTTTCACACTTTCCATTATTATTCAGCAAGCTCCCACATAGCAGTCATTAGAAGACACATTGTCTCCTCCTGAGACAGAGTGAAGTGATCTGCTGCTGACGGATAACATGATTTGTTCATATAATCTCAACTAGTGGTGATAATCCAGGAAGAGATTTTCCTCCTTACTTTATACCTGTTATTCACTCTGTGGTCTTTGGTATAATGAATTATGTGAGAAAATTCTCTCTGAGGGGGAAAGTGTGGGGTGAGTGCAATGTAGTTCACTGTCAATGTTTGAAGACCGGAGGATGTGACATGCCACACCTAGTGGCTAATTAATGGGACACGGGACAGAGACAGAGACTGTAAGACTGTGAAGGCTGGAAACTAAAGATAAACCTAGAGAGAGAAAGGGAAAAACAGGCTTAAATTTTGGATGATAGTTTCTCATGTCCCTTCCTCTCTCTCTCTCTCTCTCTCTCTCTCTCTCTCTCTCTCTCTCACTCTCTCATACTTTTACATAATGAACAGATATGGGATAAGTAAGGAATAAAACATGACAGTACACACTTAAAATAAAATGACTGTGATTATTTTCCTATAAAATAAATACCACATCAAAGTGGCAAATATATTGACAATATTTTTCTTAATAAAACATAAATAAAAAAAAACATTTGCATGTAATGTTGTGGAACATCTACAACATCATGTCACTTCCTATAAGCAAGTAAAACCAGGCATTCCCTCTCTAACATAATATCTATGTCCTGAAGCACCATATCAAAATGCTTATGCTGACACTGGAGACTCATTCCATAGCGTCATTTAAGCAAGTCTACAATTATATGTATAAAATTGCATATTAATTATATGAGTTGTTACCAGAGAAACATAAATATTTCTACAGTAATAGTTCTACAGGCTGATTAGTGAGTCAATGCTATTTAACAACACTGAAGTAATGTCATTTGGGTATGTCTTTGTCTGTCTGCTAGCTTAGTTCTGTACAACATGAATAAAGGTTTCATAGGTGCTGTTTTGGAAGTAAATTCAAAATAAAGCCTATAAATCACAGAACTTTTTCTGGCACACCACTGATAACACAATAAAATGCAATAAATTAATTAAACTGACATGACCAGGCAACATTAAACAGCAGGAGAATATAATACATTATGTAGGAGTTGCTAAATGTCTCTATAAAAAAGAACCACAGGCTTGTAGACGAACCTGGCACACATCTAAACAACATAAACCCTACAGATTGAACAGAAAACCTGAAGCTGTAAAGCATTAACACTACCTGCTATGACACTGTGGTTGTATGGAAGACCTAATGGAGATGGAACAGATGGATAAAGGTATACTGGGATGGTAGCAGAGAGACAGAGATTTTGCAGCAGAAGAGGACCTGCTTCGTTGCTGAGACATTGATAGCACTAAAAACAGAGATGACCTTGGGGGTGCATCTAAAAGAGGACAGAGACAAGTCTTCATGAAGGCCTTCAGAGGAGGATTATAGAACCTGAGGTCTAAATTATTGAAAGACCTGCAACTCATTATAGAAAGTCTTCATCTGGGGACCACAAGTGACTTGGAACTAGGGGGGTCACTGATGTAACCCAAGTGGGAGGTATTTTCTTTTGTATTTGATAAGATACAGGATAAGTAATAAGTGAGTAATAATATGCAGTTGAAATACGGTGGGAGTGATGTGGTCAGGTCTTTTGGTATAAGTGATAGTCAGAGCTTTATTTAGTTTGAGCATCCTTAGAAAACATAGGCAAGAGTCTTGCAACATTGCTGAGGTGAATAAATTAAGACTTTGCATCAAAACTGAATCAGCACATGTTGACCAATCAGAACGGAGAATTCAACATCACTCTGGTATAATTCCAATTATACCTCACACACTCTAATCATAGCATCTGAGTCATTCAAATCACTGTAACTCGATTCATTCTAGGATATGAGAGCTTGTTCCAAAATAGTTAGTCCAGCATGACAGACATGATGAGCTCTGATTCACAGGATATTACTGGACAGTGTTTACCAGAAAACTAATAAACCTCTAAGACAGGGATGTCCAATCTTTTCCAAGGGCCAGTATGGGTTTTCATTCCAACCAAGCAGGTCCACACCAAATTCTACCTGTTTAAATGTAATGATTTTCATTTTCAGTAACTATCAGATGTGGCCCTTGATTGGTTGGAAAAGATCAGACACCCCTGAGCTAAGGATTGAGGGGTCAGGTCTATGCACCACAGAATTCAGTCACACTTAATCAAGGAGTTAAATAACAACAGGTTAATTTTTTTACAGCCGCACTAACAAGCATTGATATCCAGTCCATTGCACATGCATTAATCTGTTTAACAATTCAAGTGTTTATCATCTCAGAAGGCCAGACAGTTTGCCTGTGTTTTTAATCGCTTGACAGGTTTTAAAAGGTTAGAAATAGACAATGACTACAAGATTGTATTTTGGAAGGGTTTTGCATATTGTGACCTAAATATGTAATGTACAATACACTTCAATGATTCAGCACTATGTACTATAACAAAAATAGTGTTAAAAAGTTAAAAAGTTATTAATTGGGCATTCGTGTATAGTGTATTCACCACACATATGGTTCAAGAGCTGTACAGTACAATATCGAGAACAATAATTACACAAATATCAGCGTGCTACAGGCTTCATTAGTTTGGAAAATGTTGTGAGACCTCACTAACTTTTAAACTTGTGCATGTACTAGGTCCCCTTAAAGTGTACACAAAAACAGTGGAAAAACAAGTTTGTACAATGGATCTACAGTTCCAAATGCATGATTTGTTAAAAGTATTACATAGCACAATCCCATGTTGAAGAGCAAACATTAAATAGTTAGCTTACTTACCAAAGAGTCTTCGATGGAAGAAGAACTTCCCAGCAACGAGTCCTGTGAGGATCGCCAGAATCCACATCAGCACCTTTAGAAAGTTCCACCCTCTACCTGGATACTTATTCACGATGAAGGAGAAACAGTTTCCCACAACTATCACATTTGCCTCCGTCTGACTGTGGGATACAGGGTCTTCAGCAAAGATGAGGAAGTTAAAGAAGGTGACAAGGTAGGCTACAATTAAGCGTGACCACGGGTGCTGGAAATAGTAACGGAAGCGGACACCTAGCTCCATTCCTCGAAGCCTCGCCATACACCCGCCTCCTTGAGAAAAAGAAAGAGAACAGAGACAGTGGGTAAAAAACAGTGCCAGATTGCCAAATTGGAATTATGCAAAAAGTAATAAGTGTATAAATACAGTACATGGAAGTGGTGCAAGTATTTAAACACACATTTTCATATGATGAGTTTTGTTCACATTATGAGGATGACTACCATAAAGCTTTTGCAGTCAAAAAACTGCAGTAAGTGATGGAAAAATATATCATGAATCTCAAGGCATAAGGCCTTTCTACAGCAAAAAAAAAAAAATATGCCTTATATTAAATAAGTTTGCATTTTAAAAGATTATAATAATCTATAATTGCATTATAGACTATTATATGAAAATAAAATTTATTAAACTATTAATACTAATATTAAATATAATGTTAATAATACTGTAATGTCAATGGCAGTCCCAAAAAACATGTAAATAATTTAGCAGAATATCACATTATATATTATTCATTCATCATGCAGTCTATGCAGAACATTGATTTGAAAAGAAAATGACACTTAATATTATTTGTAAAAGTTTTTGGTTCATTTGTAAAAGATTACACTACTGTATAAAACTTAAATAATTTATTTTTAAACCTGACAATGTAACAATAATTCATTTTTAAACCTGAAATTTGACATCTTGCATGTATTGTTAAACATAATGTTTTGTTAGAAGGCAATGATGAACATGCAGTTTGTATCTGTAACTCTGAAAATGACATTTTATTTGAAAAGAGCTGAATGTGTGTTGCACATTTATGCATGACTGGATGTGTGCAGCTGGTAAATCATTACAGGATGCTGGAAATCCAAAAACTCTATAGCACAAAGTGGGTCAAATGGGGCCAAACCTAGATCATGAAAATTGACCAAAGCTGCAGCGTTAACAGTGCAATAACATGAACGAGGGCCCAATATCATGGCCGGAACCCCTGAACATTAATGATCTCACACACCTGCTCAGTGTTAAGTATATACACAGACACCACAGAAAACTAGTATATTATATGGACAAACGTTTTATGGACTCCTGACAATAAGATGCACATGTTTTTGAGTGTGCTATTCCACATTTAGTCCCCATTTGCTGTTATATCCTCCACTCTTCTGGGAAGATGTTCCACTAAATTTTGTAGTGTGCTTGGGAAAAATTGTTACTGATGTA